>NW_026277531.1:5000-30167 GCF_023373465.1 Oncorhynchus keta | reverse complement strand
GACCTACAGCTGTTTATTTACTGTAGTGGTAGGGACCTACAGCTGTTTATTTACTGTAGTGGTAGAGACCTACAGCTGTTTATTTACTGTAGTGGTAGGGACCTACAGCTGTTTATTTACTGTAGTGGTAGAGACCTACAGCTGTTTATTTACTGTAGTGTTGAGACCTACAGCTGTTTATTTACTGTAATGGTAGAGACCTACAGCTATTTGATTTTACTGTAGTGGTAGAGACCTACAGCTGTTTATTTACTGTAGTGGTAGGGACCTACAGCTGTTTATTTACTGTAGTGGTAGGGACCTACAGCTGTTTATTTACTGTAGTGGTAGAGACCTACAGCTGTTTATTTACTGTAGTGGTAGAGACCTACAGCTGTTTATTTTACTGTAGTGGTAGAGACCTACAGCTGTTTATTTACTGTAGTGGTAGGGAGCTACAGCTGTTTATTGGTCTGCTTAGTTCTAACAACGTACCATCTGGCCAGGTAAAAGGCCTTTAGATTAGATGTGTACTATCGTACTGTATCTCTGCCACCTAAAGTATTAATTAGGGTGAGTCTGGAAGTGTTCGGAATTCATTACCAGAAAGCTCCAGACATCTGGGTGCAGTTGTATAGGGAAGAGGGTAGTGAGGGGGAAGTTTGGAAGTGTTTGAATTCATTACCAAGAAAAGCTCAGACATCTGGGTGCAGATTGTATAGGGAAAGGGTAGGGGTTGGAAGTGTTTGAATTCATTACCAGAAAGCTCCAGACATCTGGGTGTAGATCGTATAGGGAAAGGGTAGAGGGGGGGGTTTGGAAGTGTTTGAATTCATTACCAGAAAGCTCCAGACATCTGGGAGCAGATTGTATAGGGAAAGGGTAGGGAGGGGAGTTGGAAGTGTTTGAATTCATTACCAGAAAGCTCAGACATCTGGGTGCAGATTGTATAGGGAAAGGGTAGGGAGGGGGGGTTGGAAGTGTTTGAATTCATTACCAGAAGGCTCAGACATCTGGGTGCAGATTGTATAGGGAAAGGGTAGTGGGGGGGTTGGAAGTGTTTGAATTCATTACCAGAAAGCTCCAGACATCTGGGTGCAGATTGTATAGGGAAAGGGTAGGGGGGTTGGAAGTGTTTGAATTCATTACCAGAGCTCCAGACATCTGGGTGCAGATTGTATAGGGAAAGGGTAGTGGGGGGGGGTGGAAGTGTTTGAAATCATACAGAAAGCTCAGACATCTGGGTGCAGATTGTATAGGGAAAGGGTAGGGGGGTTGGAAGTGTTTGAATTCATTACCAGAAAGCTCCAGACATCTGGGTGCAGATTAGCCCCTATATAGGGAAAGGGTAGGGGGGGTTGGAAGTGTTTGAATTCATTACCAGAAAGCTCAGACATCTGGGTGCAGATTGTATAGGGAAAGGGTAGTGGGGGGTTTGGAAGTGTTTGAATTCATTACCAGAAAGCTCCAGACATCTGGGTGCAGATTGTATAGGGAAAGGGTAGGGAGGGGGGTTGGAAGTGTTTGAATTCATTACCAGAAAGCTCCAGACATCTGGAGTGATCAGGTGTATAGGGAAAGGGTAGTGGGGGTTGGAAGTGTTTGAATTCATTACCAGAAAGCTCAGACATCTGGGTGCAGATTGTATAGGGGAAAGGAGTAGTGGGGGGTTTGGAAGTGTTTGAATTCATTACCAGAAAGCTCCAGACATCTGGGTGTAGATTGTATAGGGAAAGGGTAGGGAGGGTTGGAAGTGTTTGAATTCATTACCAGAAAGCTCCAGACATCTGGGTGTAGATTGTATAGGGAAAGGGTAGGGGGGGGTGGGGGGGGGGTTGGAAGTGTGATTGTATTTTCTCTGAGCGATTATGTTCACGCCGAAGTGTAGAGAAGATTGAATTGAATTGGCTCTAACCCAGGACATACACACGGTACATCCCAGTGGGTAAGACCTCGCCATGGACTATAGCGTCCTGCCCAGGGGGAATACGTCTACATCCAAGCTGCTTCATGTTACAGAATCAGGAAATACTGTAGACTCCTGCCCTTCACTCCCAAGGTAGTTGGTTTTGGGGAGAGCTCCAAACGTTTTTGACGGTAACATTGTTTGTGTTTATTTTGGCTCTGTATGATACAATGACTCTGAGGTTAAAGTGCAGAATCAGGTTGAATTAGAAGGTATTTTCATCCATATTGGGTGAAACGTTTAGAAACTACACCATTTTTTTTTAAAAAACATAGTCCCCCATTTTAAAAGTTTTTGGGAGAAATTCACTCAAAAGTATTATTTGGTCCCAATATTTCTATCATGCAATGATTTCATCAAGTGTGTGACGCAACAAACTCGTTTGGATGTATTTGCAGTTTGTTTTGGTTGTGTTTCAGATTATTTTACGCCCAATAAGAATGAATGGTAAATAATGTACTGTTGTGTTTCAGATTATTTTACGCCCAATAAGAATGAATGGTAAATAATGTACTGTTGTGTTTCAAGAATGAATGGTAAATAATGTACTGTTGTGTTTCAGATTATTTTACGCCCAATAAGAATGAATGGTAAATAATGTACTGTTGTGTTCAGATTATTTTACGCCCAATAAGAATGAATGGTAAATAATGTACTGTTGTGTTTCAGATTATTTTATGCCCAATAAGAATGAATAAATAATGTACTGTTGTGTTTCAGATTATTTTACCCAATAAGAATGAATGGTAAATAATGTACTGTTGTGTTTCAGATTATTTTATGCCCAATAAGAATGAATGGTAAAATAAGATTACTGTAAGAATGAATGGTAAATAATGTACTGTTGTGTTTCAGATTATTTTATGCCCAATAAGAATGAATGGTAAATAATGTACTGTTGTGTTTCAGATTATTTTACGCCCAATAAGAATGAATGGTAAATAATGTACTGTTGTGTTTCAGATTATTTTATATTGTAATTTGGTAAATAATGTACGTTGTGTTTCCAGATTATTTTACGACCAATAAGAATGAATGGTAAATAATGTACTGTTGTGTTTCAGATTATTTTATGCCCAATAAGAATGAATGGTAAATAATGTACTGTTGTGTTTCAGATTATTTTACGCCCAATAAGAATGAATGGTAAATAATGTACTGTTGTGTTTCAGATTAGAATAAGAATGGTAAATAATGTACTGTTGTGTTTCAGATTATTTGGTGCCCAATAGATAGTATTTAGTATTGTGTCATTTTGGAGTGACTTTTATTTTAAATGAGAATAAAATATAAAATATATATAAATATAAAATATAAATACCCACCTTTATTTAACCTTTATATAACTAGTCAATTAAGTTAAGAACAAATTCTTATTTACAATGGCAGCCTACCAAAAGGCAAAAGGCCTTATGCGGGGATGGAGGCTGGGATTAAAAATAAAATAAATAAAAATATAGGACAAAACACATCGCAACAAGAGAGGCAACACAAAACTACAAGAAGAGAGACCTAAGACGACAACATAGCAACGCAGCATCACATGACAACACAGCATAGTAGCAAAACAACATGACAACAACATGGTAGCAACACGACGTGGCAGCAGTACAACATGGTAGCAGCACAAAACAGGGTACAAACATTGTTGTGTACAGACAACAGCACAAAGGGCAAGAAGAAGATAGAGAGAGACAATACATACATCACAAAGCAGCCACAACAGTCAGTAAGAGTGTCCATGATTGAGTCTTTGAATGAAGAGAAAATAAGAGTAATTGTGAGGGGTTAGCATGTCTTAGCATGTCATGGACTGACCAGGTGAATCCAGGTGAAAGCTATAATGCCTTATTGTTAAATTCACTTCAATCAGAGTAGATGAAGTGGAGGAGACAGGGTTGAAGAAGGATTTTTATGCCTTGAGGCAATTGAGACATGAATTGTGTATGTGTGCCATTCAGAGGGTGAACGGGCAAGACAAAAGATTTAAGTGCTTTTGAACAGGGAGTATGGTAGTAGGTGCCAGGAGCACCGGTTTGTGACGAGAACTGCAACGCAGCTGGATTTGTCACACTCTACAGTTTCCTGTGTGTATCAAGAATGGTCCACCACCCAAAAGGACATCCAGCCAACTTAATGCAACTGTGGGGAAGCATTGAAGTCAACATGGGCCAGCATCCCCGTGGAAAGGCTTTCGAACCTAGTCCACAATCCCCACGATGAAAATACCCTCAAATTAAAGTTGACAGTTTACAGTTAAACCTCATAATCATTGTATTATGTCAAATCCAAAGTGCTGGAGTACAGAGCCAAAACAACAACATGGGTCCTAATATATATGGAGTTCACTGAATGTATTAACTGCTGAAGTGCATACTCACTGAAGCAGTGCCTGTGTATAGAGGCTCTACCGCCGATTTCTCTCTGAAGTAAATATCTTTTGTTGAGTTGTGAACCACTTTAGTATCGGCAATATTTCACACATGACATTGAGGCTCTGGTCGCCATGGACAAGCCAAGGTTCTAAAATACTGTAATTATTACATTTTCAGAACACTGTTTGACAATCTTGGCTAGTCCGTGGTGGCCACAGCCGGAGTTATTATTTATTTGAACATTATTTAACCATTATTTAACTAGGCAAGTCAGATTGGTGCATGTGACAAAGCATCAGTCTATCCATTTGCTCTGAACAAATTATCATTACGAGGGTGCTTGTATTTGTCCTATTACGCTAATGTTGTCTCTTGCATATCCCAACTCCCGTTGAGACACCCACAGGGTAACAGCCAGGGTTGCCGTTATCTAGCACCCTGGAGCAATTAGGGATCAAGTAAATTGCTCAAGGGTACATTGACAGATATTTCAGATACTGGCCCAACACTCTATCCTCGATAGAGGACCTGCCCCGGTTCTGATGGAGTCTTCAGAATAGGTTATACTACAAATCAAATCAAATCTAATCTAATTTTATTGGTCACATACACATGGTTAACAGTTATTGCTAGTGATTGCTAGTGTAGCGAAATGCTTGTGGTTCTAGTTCCGACAGCGCAGTAATATCTAACAAGCAATATCTAACATTCCAGAAAAGAATACCTAATACACACAAATCTAAGAAAAAGAATGGAATAAGAATATATACAGATATGGACGAGCGATGTCAGTGACCACAAGATGCAATAGACGGTATAGAATACAGTAAGTTCATATGAGATGAGTAATGCAAAATATGTAAACATTATTAAAGTGGCATTATTAAAGTGCCTAGAGTTCCATTTATTAAAGTGGCCAATGATTTCTATGTGCTAGTGATGGCTGTTTAATAGTCTGATGGCCTTGAGATGCTGTTTTTCAGTCTCTCGGTCCCAGCTTCGATGCACCTGTACTGACCTTGCTTTCTGGATGGTAACGGGGTGAACAGGCAGTGGCTCGGTGGTAGTTGTGCTTGCTGATCTTTTGCCCTTCCTGTGACATTGGGTGCTGTAGGTGTCCTGGAGGGCAGGTAGTTTGCCCCTGGTAATGCGTTGTGCAGACCACCACCCTCTGGAGATCCCTGTATTTGTGGGCGGTGAAGTTGCCGTACCAGGCGGTGATACAGCCCGACAGGATGCCTCTCAATTTTGCATCTGTAAACGTTTGTGAGGTTTTAGGTGACAAGCCACATTTCTTTAGCCTCCTGCAGTTGAAGAGGCAAAGTTGCTTCATATTTACCACACTCTCTGTGTGGGTGGACCATTTCAGTTTGTCAGTGATACGTACGTAGAAGGAACTTAAAACTTTCCACCTTCTCCGCGTTCCACCAAGCAACCCTTGCCCTGATTTTGTCAATCTTAGTGTTATCTAGGGCACTTCAGACATTTGCAGAGGGGAGAGAGCACGTAATATACTCCGGATGAATATTTTGTCCCATATCTAGGGACGCATTAGCACGTTTTGGGTTCTGGGTGGGGCCTTTGGAATCAGTTCAAATACCCTTGGTGGTGCGGAAAAAGGATCCGCTTTGGGAAAGTCGTATTCCTGGTCATTGTGCTGGTAAATTGACGCCACTCTGATGTCCAATAGTTCTTCCCGGCTATATATAATAACACTTAAGATTTTCTGGGCTAACAATGTAAGAAATAATAGATAAAAAAACGAAATACTGCAAAGTGTCCTAAGGACTAGAAGCGAGGCAGCCCTCTTTGTCGGCGCCATTTTGTCGCTTTGTCATTACACACTTACATTTACATTTACATTTAAGTCATTTAGCAGACTTACAGTGACGCAGAAGCCATGTTAAGTGTCTGCCAGCTGTTCATCACTGTTTAATGAACGTTTAATGAACGTACCTAACCCCCTCCCTCAACTTTATCTGTTTTTAGTTCTCTGTTGTTTCTTGCTTTTGTTTATTTTTAATTGCTTTAAATATAGTGTGATTTGTATGTGTATTTTGTTTCTTGGCAGTGCGGCACAGGTAAAGTGCTGAGTCACATGTCTTTAACCTGGGTGTTGCAAGAACAGCACCCCCACTCCTCCCTCTACCCTTGCAACCACAGTTCCTTTTGGTGCAGCCCTCCCAGTAGCATGAGCTCATTTGTATATATGAATTCAAGGCCACCAATGCCCACTTCTGTTCCAACCTGGCTCTAGACTCTAACTCATAAATACATGCAGTGAGTGCAGTTACAGAAAGTGCCAACTCCCACACAACGGTCGGTGAGTCATGTCCCAAATGGCACCCTATTCCCTATCTAGTGCACCCTATTCCCTTTCTAGAGCACTACTTTTGGCATTGAATGGTTCAGGACTATGACATGGGAAACAAATAACTGTTCTTACACATTTTGATCAAATTATAGTAAATGAGATGGAATACATAATAAAACTAATGTAAAACTTGAATCAAACCTGACTCCACACAATGTGGAAGGCATGCTGTTTTACCTTGCCCCGCAAAACTGCTGGAATTCAGTTTGGATTGAATATGACCATTTGGTGTGTGTGGTTCAGTGAATCTGTATTGTTATTGTTTGCAAACACTTACAAAACACTTCCTGTAGTTTATTATGGAACCCCATTCATTTGTGCCAAAGCAGCATCAACTCTTCCTGGGGTTTATTATGGATCACCTTAGCAGTGGTGGAAAAAGTATTGAATTGTCATGATTGAGGAAAAGTAAAATACTTTAATAAATGACATACCCAAATCTAACTGCCTGTACCTCAGGCCCTGAAGTGAGGATATGCACATTTTGGTACCATTTGAAAGGAAACACTTTGAAGTTCTTTAAGGAATACCTAGGATAGGATAAAGTAATCCTTCTCACCCCCCTTAAGATTTAGATGCACTATTGTAAAGTGGCTGTTCCACTGGATGTCATAAGGTGAATGCACCAATTTGTAAGTCGCTCTGGATAAGAGCGTCTGCTAAATGACTTAAATGTAAATGTAAGTTTGTGGAAATGTGAATTTAATGTAGAGAATACAATAGATATGGACGAAGGAATACAAAGAAAACAAACCGGTTCCAGTTCTAGCCATCACTCTGGTTGTAATTCCGATGGTGTCCACAAGATGGCAGCAGTGTATGTGCAAAGTTTCAGACGGATAACCCCGAAGTATGAGCGTTTTCCATGACATTTAGTGTGAAGTCACCCAGGTACATGTGGGCAAATCATGAAGGAGACCTTTGCATTCACATTACAGTTTTCAACAAGAATATTGCCAAATCTGTGTACTTGGACTTTGATTTAGCTTTCCCAGTATTAGTTGCCATATTATAAATTCAACACAAGTTTTCGTAACTTCATAACTGAATATTCTTATAATTTTGGTCCAAAAGGAAAAGAGCATGCTGTTGCAAAGGTTAGCACCTAGATTTTGCAACAGACACAGATAATCCCATAAAGCTCAGGTCATTGGCTTTGTTTGACCCCGATTGGTGCTTATTTGACAAAGATACAGTCGATCAAATGAAGATCTGCCGCGTCATCGGCGTGCCATGAAGTCATCGCTCTTTGACCAAATATGGTCTCCTACAGGATATACTAAACCCCAAATGATATAGTGAGGTCTGGTTACATTCTAGGATCTCTGAGGAATTACATACGAACATGATTTGACCGGATGAAACAACATTTAGCGTTAGATTTACAGATTCCTTTCTTTGCAAATTGAGCGAGTGGGAATACAAAATCGATCGTGCATGCTATATGGACCTTTTAGGATATGAAAAAGGATTTGATCTAACAAAACTTAATGTCATCTCTGGGACCCTTTGGATGATAAATCAGAGCAAGATTTCAGAATGTAAGTACACATTTTCCCTTCAGAGGTGATTTTATCAAAACTATCGCAGTGAAAAGGTTCTCTTGTTAGGAGCTCTCCACAAACAATAACATGGCATTTTTCACAGTAATGGCTACTGTAAATTGGACAGTGCAGTTATATTAACAATAATTTAAGCTTTCAGCCGAAATAAGACACTTATATGTACCGACACTTGTTGTTTCTCTAAAATCTGCGATCTTGACACAAGGCACTGCATGATTTACAACTGTCCCGTTGATGGGACCCCTATACCCTAATATATAGAAAATAAATCACTCAGTAAAAATACCACCTGAGTAAAAGTCTAAAAAGTATTTGGATATAAGTATACTTAAGTATCGAAAGTAAATATAATTGATAAAATATATTTAAGTGTCAAAAGTAAAAGTATAATAATAAACAACATATAGGAATTTGAAATTATTATTTATTTATGGATAGCCAGTGGCACACTCCAACACTCAGGTGCCATTTACAAATAACGTGTTTGTGTTTAGTGAGTCCGCCAGATCAGAGGCAGTATCAAATCAAATGTATTTATATAGCCCTTCTTACATCAGCTGATATCTCACAGTGCTGTACAGAAACCCAGCCTGAGACGGTGTTTTAATAAAGTAAAAAGGAAAGTTCTTCAGGCAAAAATATAAATCCACAACGTCAAAAAAGTAATTCCAAGAGATAAAGGTCATAAAGTCAAAAGGTAAATCCACAAGGTGGTCGGTACAGCAGGAAAGAAACCTCAAAAGATAATAAAAAAATAAGTAAACGAGAACAAAAACAGAGTACCACAAGAGATCCAACTGGAGCAACACATATTCACAGCATCGCTGGGGGCTGGGTGCTAACATTCAAACACAGAGCAAAGAACTCAGGAAAACTAAGGGTTTAAATACATTCAAGGGAAACGAGGCACAGGTGCAAATAATAACTGGAAACAAGGAAAACAAAAGGGGGTCAAAAGCACAATGAGGGCATCTAGTGGCCAAAACCGGAACAATCCTGGCCAAATCCTGACAGCTGTAGGATGTTGATTGTTGTTATGAAGGCAGAGTATTGCTTTATTATGGACAGAATTCTCCCCATTTTAGCTACTGTTGCATTATGTTTTGGCCTAAAACAATCCCAGGGTTTAGTTTCCTCAACTTGGATCAATTTCCACATGATTTAATACAATATTTAGTTGATTTAGTTTTAGCTGTAGCCAGTGTCAGGTCATTAGTAAAGACTGAAAAAAAGTGAAGGGGTCTGGACAGCTGCCCTGGGGAATGCCTGACTCTATCTGGATTTTGTTGGAGAAGCTTCCATTAAAGAAGTCACAATAACACGTTTGCCCAGCAGCAGATTATGATCCATAATGTCAAAAAACTGCACTGAAGTCTAACAAAACAGCTCCCAATTTCTCTCATCCAATCATCAGTCATTTGTGTGTTCCTATCTGAATGTAATTTGACTTGACTTTCCTAAATCCTCACCATTCCGGAAGATATGATTAATCTGGTATCTCTTTTAAATGGTGACATAATAGCTTGAGCTGTTTTACTGGTGCCATGTTGTCCATCACACAAATTAAGAAACATAACAACATTAACAAAATCAGCATTCAGCAACAAATGATTTTAGAATTACTCAGTATGCTTCAGGAATAGAGATAGGACTCTTTTAGTTTGTAAATCTCCCTATATTTCATTGCAGTATTATCCAACATCTAATGAGCCCATTACATCTAAAATACTCAGCTCTGAAATATGTTCATGCAGTCACTGGGGGTCGAGACTCATAAAGCCCTGGCTTTAAATTTAAATGCAATTATGGGTGGGTTTTTCTCAAACTTAATATAAAGTGGAATTCTGGGTACGAGAGTTTCTCCAAAAGCTAATTTGAAATAGAATTCTGGGTAAGAGAGTTTCTCTCCCCAAAGCTAATTTGAAATGGAATTCTGTGTAAGAGAATTTCACTCCCAAATTTAATTTGACATAGAATTCTGGGTAAGATAGTTTCTGTCCCCAAAGCTAATTGGCACTCTGCTTCATCACACTGTAATTGTACACCCTCAGAATCACCAATGATGAAGGAGCCTGGAGAAATACGCTGAGCTTGTGTCCCAAACGGTACCCTACGCCTGTATAGTGCACTAAATTTTGACTATGACCGAAAGGGCTCTGTCAAAAGTAGTGTGCTGTCAAATCAAATTTTATGAGTCACAATATGCTTACTAATGAGCCCCTAACAAACATTGCAGTTTAGAAAGTAACAAGTAATTAAAGAGCAGTGACAAAATAACAGTAGCAAGACTATTTACAGGGGGTACCGGTACAGATTCACGGTTGCACCGGTTAGATGAGATATGTACATGTAGGTAGAGTTATTAAAGTGACTATGCATAGATGATAACAACAGAGAGTAGCAGCAGTGTAAAGGGGGTGGCATTTTGGCAATGCAAATAGTCTGGGTGGCCATTTGAATAGGACTCTTATGGCTTGGGGTAGATGGCTTGAGGTAGAAGCTGCGTAGCAGCCTCTTGGACCTAGACTTGGCGCTCCGGTACCGCTTTGCCATGTGGTAACAGAGACAAAAGTCTATGACTAGGGTGGCCGGAGTCTTTGACAATTTTAGGCCTTCCTCTGACACCACCTGGCATAGAGGTCCTGGATGGCAGGTAGCTTGGCCCCAGTGATGTACTGGGCCCAACGTACTACCCTCTGTAGTGCCTTGCAGCTGGAGGACGAGCAGTTGCCATACCACTCAAATCAATCAATTAAATGTATTTTTAAGTCCTTTACATCAGCCGATGTCACAAAGTTCTATACAGAAACTCCCTAGAAAGACAGGAACCTAGGAAGAAACCTAGAGAGGAACCAGTCTATGAGGGGTGGCCCGTCCTCTTCTGGCTGTGCCGGGTGGAGATTATAACAGAACATGGCCGAGATGTTCAAACGTTCATAGATGGCCAGCAAGGTCAAATAATAATAATAATAATCACAGTGGTTGTAGAGGGTGCAACAGGTCAGCACCTCAGGAGAAAATGTCAGTTGGCTTTTCATAGCTGATCATTCAGAGTTAGAGACAGCAGGTGCGTAGTGACAGCCCTTCCACATCCGACGAGCATCAGAGCCGGTGTAGTATGATTCGATCTTAGTCCTGTATTGAGTCTTTGCCTGTTTGATGGTTCATTGGAGGGCACCGTGGATTTCTTATAAGCTTCCGGTTATAGTCCCGCTCCTTGAAAGCTGCAGCTCTAGCCTTTAGCTCAGTGTGGATGCTGCCTGTAATCCATGGCCTCTGGTCAGGTATGTACGTATGGTCACTGTGGAGACGGCCGTCATAGATGCACTTTATTGATGAAGCCAATGACTGATGTGGTGCTCTCAATGCCATCGTAGGAATCCCGGAACATATTCCAATATGTGCTAGCGAATCAGTCCTGAAGCTTAGCATCTGCTTCCTCTGATCACTTTGAATTGATCTAGTGTTGGTGCTTCCTGCTTACATTTTTGCTTGTAAGCAGGAATCAGGAGGATAGAATTATGGTCAGATTTGCCAAATGGAGTGCGATGGAGAGCATTGTACGTGTCTCTGTGTGTGGAGTATAGGTGGTCCAGAATTATTTTTCCTCTGGTTGCATTTAACATGCTGATAGAAATTTGGTATATAGATTTAAGTTTCCCTGCATTAAAGTGGCTACTTGGAGTTTCACCTTTGGGTGAGCCTTTTCTTGCTTGCTTATGGTGGAATACAACTAATTCAATGCTGGATAAGTGCCAGCCTCTGACTGTGGTGGTATGCATACAGCTACAAAGAATACAGATGAAAACTCTCTCGGTAGGTAGTGTGGTCTACAGCTTATCATGACATACTCTACCTCAGGCGAGCAATAGCTCCAGGCTTCCTTAGATATTCTTGCACCGGCTGTAGTTTAAATATAGTCCGCCGCCCCTTGTCTCACCAGACGACGGTGTTCTATCCTGCCGGTGCAGCGTGTAACCAGCCAGCTGTATGTTGATGATGGGATCGTCATTCGGCCACAACTCCGTGAAGCATAAGATGTTACAGTTTTTAATGTCCTGCTGGTAGTTTAATCTTCTGCGTAACTCATTGATTTTATTCTCCACAGATTGCACGTTTGCTAGCAGAATGGAGGGAAGTGGGGATTTATTCCATCGCCTATGAATTCTCTGTTTGTTATTGCATGACAAAGACCAAAGCCGGCGGGAGGCTACAGTTGACGACAGTAGTCTCTCTCTATCACACAGCTGTTTCTGTTTGAGTTGTGTTTCAAACAATATATTGAATTGATGATCATTAGCACCTGTTTGGTTTAATTGTTTAATCATACACCTAGCTATACGCCTACAAAACCCCTGACGATGCTCTTTTGAACAAAAACAATGGTCACACAAAATATGGATTTGATGGGATTTTGCTTCTGTTCACTCACTTTGCATTTGTGAATTGATAAAAATAATCTATTAACATATCTATTTTTGAAAGCGTTCTTATTTTACAACATTTTTTAACACTTGCCTAAAACTATTTCACGCTACTGTACATACGGTATACATGTTGGAAAATGTCAACAATGGACTAACAACAAATTCCAAAAGATAATTTGGGGGTGGAGTTTTTTTCTTTAAGACGGTCTGAGACTATACAGGATATACGCAAAAAGTATGTGGACACCCCTTCAAGTTGGTGAATTTGGTTCAGCCACACCCATTTCAGACATGTGTGTAAAATTGAGCACAAAAGCCAGCTCGCCACATGTCTCATCAAAAGACTCCCACATCGGCTGGATTATTACATGACCTATAAAAATCAGCCAGGTGTGTCTGGGGGTGATTACGGCCATCTATTGTATTTCATGAACATGTGTACATGTCTAGAAAATAGTGACCCATCCACTTAGCTAGATGTATCTGGGGTGTGGTTACATAGCATTATATTTCTACTATGTATTTAACCGCTTCATTGTACCATTTACTCCTTCTGTATCATGTGACAAATAAACTTAGATTGTATTTGATATAGCGCGTGTTTACCACATGGCCTCACATGTGAATCCTTAAAGAGATGGGCGGGGCTAAGGGCTTAAGAGGGTGTGAACGATGCTGAATGGAGGCGGGGCTAAAGCTTGAGAGGGTGTGAACGATGCTGAATGGGCGAGGCTAGGCTTAAGAGGGCAGTGAACGATGCTGAATGGGTGTAGACAAGAAGAGCTCTCCAGAAGGTATACCAAAACATTCATGAACCATTTATCAAAAGTGGGTTAGTTTATCAACTTTCAAAGCAGAATTATTTTCACATTGTTCCTCAACTGTAGATCTACCATGTTTTTTGCTCTGAGTTTCTACTTTTATCCAAAAAAAAACACAATTTTAAAATGTTGCTACATAAGACGGAATCTAGGCCGTTGGTCACATTTGTCATATCTTTAATCTGAGCCTAGGAAAGTCTTAGTCCTCCAGGCCTGGAGGGAAGCCAAAGTCATCCCGCTACCTAAGAGTGGTAAGCGGCCTACTGGTTCTAACAGCAGATCTATCAGCCTGCTGTCAGCTCTTGGCAAACTGTTGAAAAGATTTCTGTTTGATCAACTACAATGCTCTTTCTCTGTTTTACAAATTAACAACCCAACTTTAGCATGTTTATAGAGAAGGGCAGTCAACATTTACTGCACTGACACAAATGACTGAAGATTGGTTGAAATTAATTCATAATAAGAAGATTGTGGGAGCTGTACTGTTCGATTTCAGTGGGGCCTTTGATATTTTTTACAATAACCTGTTGTTGAGAAAAAAATGTATGTGTTGTGGCTTTTCAACTTGCCTTATTGTGGATGAAAGAGCTATCTATCTAATAGAACTCAAAGGGTTTTGTTCAATGGAAGCTTCTCTATTGTCAAACATAACACGTGGGTGTACTGCAGGCCATCTCTTTAGGCCCTCTACTCTTGTCTATAAGTTAACAATGACCTGGCATTAATGACCTGGCATTAAACAAAGCATGTGTGTCCATGATGATGTATGTTGATGAGTCAACCATATATGCATCAGTAACCACAACTAATGAAGTCACTGAAGCCCTAAAAGAGCTGCAGTGGGTGGCCAGTAATAAACTGGTCCTAAACATCTCTAAAACTACATTGTACTTAGGTTAGATTACTTGTTAAATGTTACTGTATGGTCGGAACTACAACCACAAGCATTTCCCTTAGGTTTTTCAATCTTTACTAACAAAATTTCACAGGCTTCAAGTAAAGCAAGTGTGTCTATGTACGTGGATGATGCAACATTATACACGTCAGCACAGGGACTGAAATGACTGCAACACTTAACAAAGAGCTGCAGTTAGTTTCAGAATGAGTGGCAAGGAATCATTTAGTCCTAAATATTTAAAAACTAAAAGCATTGTATTTGGGACGAATCATACACTAAATCCTAAACCTCAACTAAACCATACCAGATGGCCTACAGGGAGGAGGTGAGGGGGCCCTCGGAGTGTGGTGTCAGGAAATAACCTCACACTCAACGTCAACAAAACAAAGGAGATAATTGTCGACTTCAGGAAACAGCAGAGGAACACCCTCCTATCCACATCGATGGGACAGTATTGGAGAGGGTAGTAAGTTTTAAGTTCCTCGGCGTACACATCACAGACCATCAATCAATAAATTGTATTTATATAGCCCTTCGTACATCAGCTGATATCTCAAAGTGCTGTACAGAAACCCAGCCTAAACCCCAAACAGCAAGCAATGCAGGTGTAGAAGCACGGTGGCTAGGAAAACTCCCTAGAAAGGCCAAACCCTGGAAGAAACCTAGAGAGGAACCAGGCTATGTGGGGTGGCCAGTCCTCTTCTGGCTGTGCCGGGTGGAGATTATAACAGAGCATGGCCAAGATGTTCAAATGTTCATAAATGACCAGCATGGTCGAATAATAACAAGGCAGAACAGTTGAAACTGGAGCAGCAGCACAGTCAGGTGGACTGGGGGACAGCAAGGAGTCATCATGTCAGGTCGTCCTGGGGCACGGTCCTTGGAGAACTCAGGTCCTCCGAGAGAGAGAGAAAGAAAGAGAGAATTAGAGAGCATATGTGGGGTGGCCAGTCCTCTTCTGGCTGTGCCGGGTGGAGATTATAACAGAGCATGGCCAAGATGTTCAAATGTTCATAAATGACCAGCATGGTCGAATAATAACAAGGCAGAAACAGTTGAAACTGGAGCATGAACAGTCAGGTGGACTGGGACAGCAAGGAGTCATCATGTCAGGTAGTCCTGGGGCATGGTCCTAGGGCTCAGGGTCAATGAAACTGGAGCAGCAGCATGGCCAGGTGGACTGGGGACAGCAAGGCCATCATGTCAGGTAGTCCTGGGGCATGGTCAAACTGAATTGGTCCACCCACACAGACAGCATCATGAAGAAGGCGCAGCAGTGCCTCTTCAACCTCAGGAGGCTGAAGAAATTCGGCTTGTCACCAAAAGCACTCACAAGCTTCTACAGTATCACACGCCTGGTATGGCAACTGCCGCCCACAACCGTAAGGCTCTCAGAGGGTAGTGAGGTCTGCACAACGCATCACCGGGGCAAAACTACCTGTCCTCCAGGACACCTACACCACCCGATGTCACAGAAGGGCCAAAGATCATCAAGGACAACAACCACTGCCTGTTCACCCTGCTATCATCCAGAAGGCGAGGTCAGTACAGGTGCATCAAAGCTGGGACCGAGAGACTGAAAAACAGCTTCTATCTCAAGGTATCAGACGGTTAAACAGCCACCACTAACATTGAGTGGCTGCTGCCAACACACTGACTGAACTTCAGCCACTTTAATAATGGGAATTGATGGAAATTGAAGTAAAATATATCACTAGCCACTTTAAACAATGCTACTTAATATAATGTTTACATACCCTACATTACTCATCCCATATGTATACGTATATATGGTACTCTATATCATCTACTGCATCTTTTATGTAATACATGTATCACTAGCCACTTTAAACTATGCCACTTTGTTTAAATTCCTAAATTCTAGATATCAACTGAATCTGGTAATGAATAGGATGGCTGTTGAACAAGTTGAGTAAAACTATAAATTATTTATTTTACCTTAAATTGTAAAAAAACACACACAGTATATTCAATGTTTGTAAAGATGGGGAGAGGTCTGTCCGTAAGAAAGAGATGCTCTGCTTTTTTGACACAACATTCCGAAAAGCAAGTTCTGCGGGCTCTAGTTTATTCTTATCTCATATGTATATAATGTACTGATACCATCTACTGCATCTTGCCTATGCCGTTATGTACCATCACTCATTCAGATCTTTATGTACATATTCTTTATCCTTTACACTTGTGTGTATAAGGTAGTAGTTTTGGAATTGTTAGTTAGACTACTTGCTGGTTATTACTGCATTGTCGGAACTAGAAGCACAAGCATTTTCGCTACACTCGCATTAACATCTGATAACCATGTGTATGTGAAAATACATTTGATTTGGATTTGGTAGAAATCACTCCCTAAATTCTAGATATCAACTGAATCTGGCAATGAATAGGGTGGCTGTTAAACAAGTTGAGGAAACTAAATGATTTATTGTTACCTTAAATGGTAAAAAACATACACAGTATATTCAATGTTTGTAAAGATGGGGAGAGGTCTGTCCGTAATAAAGAGATGCTCTGCTTTTTTGACACAACATTCCGAAAAGCAAGTTCTGCGGGCTCTAGTTTAGTCTTATCTTGATTATTATCCAGTTGTGTGGTCGAGTGCTGCAAGGAAAGATCTAGTTAAGTTGCAGCTGGCCCAGAACAGAGCGGTATTTTCATGCCAGTCTCTCTTGGCTAAGAGTTGAGGAGAACTGACTGCATCACTTTTTGTCATTAGAAACATGAATGTGTTGAAAATCCCAAATTGTTTGCATTGTCAACTTACACATAGCTCTGACACACACATACCCCACCAGACATGCCACCAGGGGTCTTTTCACACTTCCCAAATGCAGAACAAATTCAAGAAAGTGTTAAGTATTACACAGAGCCATTATAGCATGTGTTCCATCTCTCATTGCCTCAAATGAACAGCAATACCTCATCGCACAACGCCTCCCCACAATTTAACCTAGATAGATCTATTGAAATGCCGGCTACATGTGACTTTTTTAAATTTAGGTATTTCTGTGCTTGAGTTGTTCTTGTCTATTAATGTTCTGTATTATGTCATGATTCATGTTTTGTGTGGAAGCCCAGGAATAGTAGCTGCTGCTTTAACAACAGCTAATGGGGATCCTAATAAAATACCAATACCATATGCTAACAAGAAGGTTGGTATCCAGGCATAAGTATATAATAAATGGTAAACAAAAGAGTACATTTTTCAGTGAGCATTCACTTAGCTGACTAACCTACAGACCCCTTCTTACACCTTACTTTAATTCAAAGTGTCGTAGATAGTCAATGAGAGAACATAAAAAGATCCAAATAAATATTGTAATTGCATACAAATGAACTGACCCCCCCATTCAAAACATCAATTATGTTAGAAAAAGTTCTGTCAAATATTTGATTAGCATAGTAAGACAAGGGTTCCAATTGCCAATGTTAAATTTAGCCATTTGAAAATCATGCTAATTATCAAGAAATTGACCATTACAAACAGTTCCTTTCATGTTGGAATACTGTACTGTATAAAAGGAGCTAAATGTGCAATAAAAGACATGAGCAAGTTGTCGCAGAAACAAATTCGACTGCCATCAACAATGTTGGGTGATTACAACAACAACCTCTCCCTCAACGTTATCAAGACAACGGAGACGATTGTGGACTACAGGAAAACGAGGACCGAACACACCCCCATTCTCATCGACGGGGCTGCAGTGGAGTAGATTGAGAGCTTCAAGTTCATTGGTGTCCACATCACCAACAAACTAACATGGTCCAAGCACACCGAGACAGTCGTGAAGAGTGCACGACAAAATCTATTCCCCCCTCAGGAGACAGCTGCACCATAGAGAGCATCCTGAATGGTTGCATCACTGCCTAGTATGGCAACTGCTCGGCCTCTGACCGCAAGGCACTACAGATGGTAGTACATCACTCCATACCAGGCGGTGTCAGAAGAAGGCCCTAAATATTGTGAAAGATTCCAGCCACCCTAGTCGTAGAATGTTCTCTCTGCTACCGCACGGCAAGCAGTACAGGAGCACGAGGTCTAGGTCCAAGAGGCTTCTAAACAGCTTCTACCCCAAGCCATTAGACTCCTGAACATCTAGTCAAATGGCTACCCAGACTACTTGCATTTTGCCTCCCCCTTTTACACCGCTGCTACTCTCTGTTGTTATCATCTATGCATAGTCACTCTAATAACTCTACCTTCATGTACATCACATTGACTCTTTACCGTACACCCCTATATATGGTCTCGCTATTGTTATTTTACTGCTGCTCTTTAATTACTCTACCTACATGTACATATTACCTCATCTAACCGGTGCCCCCGCTCACTGACTCTGTACTGGGACCCCTGTATATAGTCTCACTATTTTTTACTGCTGCTCTTTATTAATGACATGTTACTTTCATTTCTTATTCTTATCCATATTTTTTTTAACTGCATTTTCGGTTAGGGACTCATAAGTAAGCCTTTCACTGTAAGGTCTACACCTGTTGTATTTGGCCCATGTGACTAAAATAATTTGATTTGTTTTGAATAGTACAAAACATGAGATGTAATTTCTTTTTTTTTTAACGAAAAAACCAAAGAAGAATTTGTTCTTAAATGACTTCTTAAATTAACGTTAAATTAAAATTAATTAATTGAACCACCCTGGTACCATTTTTGTCAAAAGTTGATCAGTAACTATCAGATTGTTGACAAACTTACTTCAAACAGTCCTGTTACTCTCAGAGGAGCCAGCCCTAAGCTTGGGGAGAGAAGAGGGATTAGCCAACATACCACCCCACCCGTCTGTCCTCCACATCAGGCCCTAAACAAACATACCACCCCACCCTAACCCTCCATATCAGATTCTAGACCCATGGCACCTAGATCCCCAATGAACTTGTCCTGAACAGACTTCATGGCTCATTGGTGAAATGGCTTAAGTCCTGTAAGCTCATTGGGTGGAGAGGTGGAGCGGTACCTGTATGCTCATTGGGTGGAAAGGTGGAGAGGTACCTGTATGGTCATTGGGTGGAGAGGTACCTGTATGCTCATTTGGTGGAGAGGTGGAGAGGTACCTGTATGCTCATTGGCTGGAGAGGTACCTGTATGCTCATTTGGTGGAGAGGTGGAGAGGTACCTGTATGCTCATTGGGTGGAGAGGTACCTGTATGCTCATTGGGGAACGGTACCTGTATGTTCATTGGGTGTAGAGGTACCTGCATGCTCATCGGGTGGAACGGTACCTGTATGCTCATTGGGTGGAACGGGTACCTGTATGCTCATTGGGTGGAACGGTACCTGTATGCTCATTGGGTGGAACGGCACCTGTAAGCTCATTGGGTGGAATGGTACCTGTAAGCTCATTGGGTGGAGAGGTAGAGAGGTACCTGTATGCTCATTGGGTGGAACGGTACCTGTATGCTCATTGGGTGGAACGGTACCTGTATGCTCATTGGGTGGAACGGTACCTGTAAGCTCATTGGGTGGAGAGGTACCTGTATGCTTGCTGGTGGAACGGTACCTGTATGTTCATTGGGTGGAACGGTACCTGTATGTTCATTGGGTGGAGAGGTACCTGTATGCTTGCTGGGTGGAACGGTACCTGTATGTTCATTGGGTGGAGAGGTACCTGTATGTTCATTGGGTGGAGAGGTACCTGGTACCTGTATGCTTGCTGGGTGGAACGGTACCTGTATGTTCATTGGGTGGAGAGGTACCTGGTACCTGTATGCTTGCTGGGTGGAGATGTGGAAAGCAGTGGAGGCTGCTGTGGGTAGAACAGCACATAATAATGATATAATGAGGTAGACATGGTTTCACGTTTGATACCATTCCATTGACTCCATTCCAGCCATTATTATGAACCGTCCTCCCTCAGAAGCCTCCACTGGTGGACAAACAACTTTGATATGTCTGTACCTTGAGGTTCCCATCAGGAAATACCTTCATAAGTGAGACGTGTGTGTGTGTGTGTGTTTGCACAAAATATGGGTTTGCTTCTACGTCTGCATTGCTTGCTGTTTGGGGTTTTAGTCTGGGTTCCTGTATAGCACTTTGACGTAGAACGGGTTTTTTTATAAATCAATTTGATTGATTGATTACCATCATTTCCACAGCCAGCTAGTCCAGCTGCATTCTAGCGTAGTTTAAACATAAAGATAACAGGCAGGTCAACATGTAAAATAATATATATAATATATATATAATAATACAGAAAGACACAGCGTGAAAAGAGCCTTCCATTTTTCAAAAGGTTAATTATCATGTGGCAACTATTTAATAGAAGGGGTACTGTCTACCGAGACTATAAACAAAGAATGACTGCCCCTAAAAAAACGTATCGTTTTGAAAATGGCCTATGTGGACTAGACATGAGTCAGAAACATTAATTATTGCATTAAAATTGACTACAATGTGTAAATAGAATCATTTAGGTCATATAATATGTCTCGTCCAAAATGGAGATTAGCAAAATGATAGGAAAGATGGTATGTCACAGAAAGAAGCATACTGTAACAGATTTCCTTGGGTTGGATCTATTTCAATCCTGCAACACATAAGGCAGTACCCAAGTCATTGTCAATTCAGAGCACAACTGCACACCATTTGCCCATGGTCAATTTGGTTTGACATTTGATATCCCTAAGGGTTAGGTTAGGGACCCATTAGTAAATTACACAAAGGTCAATAACATCAAATTTCAATGACTTTAAAATCTCACACCAACTATACATTTTAGAAATTCATATACGTGTATTGGAACCATGTAACGAGACAGCTAAAAGATGCAATGTGAAAATATTGTCCCATTTACATTGTGCAATTTATTGACAGTCCCTAATTAGCCCAAGAGCGAGAGGTGGTTAAATCAACATTGCCACAGTCACACGCCAGCCTCTGGAAGCCAAATAGCCTAGGCGATTTCAAGACACGAGACCTGGTTAAACTCAGGTTGCCTAGAAGGGTTAATGACTGTAACTGTGGACTGTTTTGGCAGAGTGAATGTACAAGTTATTGCGAAGACACACACACACACCCCCAAGAGAAACCCATTTTAAACCATTCCCCTGAAACAACTCTTGTTTGGCTTCTGTCACGACCTCTGCATTTCTTCATGACCAAACCGATAAAACAAGGACATATCAGAAAGTTCAGCCCTTCTTTATTCACAAATGTTGAATGTTATTATATATATTATATTATGTTATATATATATATTATTAACGTATTTGAGCATCTGTCAGACTTGCCTTTGATGACATGCCTCATGTACGAGACTCTCCATGTTTAATAAGGACATAAATCATGTGCCTTTTTTCAATTCCTCCATACGCTTGTTTTGGTTCCCCACATGTCAAAAAATAAGCATTACCTCCCATGGTTACGGCTTCAGCTTTGATAAATCTCATTAGACGCCTTTTTACCCTATTTGCATAATCTTGTCTCATGTTTCACAGGGCCTGCCTGGGCTATCAGAAACCTCACTTCATTATGGATACGTGGGGGTGGCAAACCCAACAAGTGTTTTTCGCTCGTTTCCCTCGTAACACAAGGCATGCAAATGTTATCGCGCTTCGTAAATACTCCCTAAAACACTTTATATGAGCTCAGATGTAGTTGAGAACATCAAAGTTATCTCTACATGGTTTGCTCCATCTTCAAACAGGGACTGAGCACCACGTTACAAAATACCCCAGTTATTCTGTTATTATAATTAATAGGATCCCCATTAGTGGTTGCAAATGCAGCAGCTCCTCTTCCTACTCTTCCTGGGGTACAAACCAAAACACGAAGCATGACACAATACATAGCATTATAATAGACAAGCACAGCTGAAGGACAGAAATACATACATTTTAAAATAAGATTATAGAAGAAAAAAAGAGGTCCTGTCCTGACAAAAGTCTGAGAAAGCAGAGGCAGTGTACTCTAGGACTACATTCAGTCACATCTATCAAGGACATGCTTGAATGCACACATATCAGTTTACATATACATTATTACAGTTCTTTAGTTGAGACAGGACAGAGCAGTTGTGTTGTGAGGAATTTATTTTAATTTGTTAATTTGATTTGTTTTTAAATCTAATGTCGCTGTTTGCTTGGGTTATTTGACATGGATGGGTGTTGGAGGCGTGACTGGCCACGCAGTCATGGGTGAACAGGGACCCAGACGAGGGGGGATGGGCATGGACCCTTGTAGGGCCCCAGTGTTGAGGCTCAGCGAAGTGGAGGTGTTGTTTCCTATCTTCACCAACTGGGAGCGGCCCCGTCAGGAAGCCCAGTTGCACAGGGCGTGGTTCAGACCCAGAGCCATAGAGGTTACTATGGTGTTGAATGCTGAGCTGTAGTCAATAAACAGCATTCTTACATAGGTATTCCTCTTGTCCAGATGGGATAGGGCAGTGTGCAGTGTGATGGCGATTGCATCGTCTGTGGATCTATTGGGGCGGTAAGCAAATTGAAGTGGGTCTAGGGTATCAGTTAAGTTAGAGGTGATATGATCGTTGACTAGTCTCTCAAAGCACTTCACGATGACAGAAGTGAGTGCTAAGGGGCAATAGTCATTTAGTTCAGTTACCTTTGCTTTCTTGGGTACAGTAACAAATGGTGGCCATCTTGAAGCATATGAGGAAAGAAAGACTGGGATAGGGTGAGATTGAATTTTTCTCAGCACCTGACCATGAGAGCTGTCTTGTACAGTACAATGCCTTTATGTTCGGCAGTTCCTTTTATATGCTCTCAATATTCCCACGTTACATTATGTGGTTGTTTTTCCTGTGGTGGTATAGTCCTTTGATCAAGCCAAATATTGTTACATTTTTTTCTCATCTTTAGTACACCGTACACAGAATCTGCTCTAACGTTATGGGGAATATAGAGGTCATAAATAAGTAATGTTGTTATGGATACTGTAGTGAAATTAGGTTGCTGTGGTATAGCGAGTTGTTGTGTGTGTCATGGGCGACATGTTTTGTTAGACATAAATCAGGCTTATTCATGCCTCTCTGGCTGGTAGGATTCTGGGAACAATGGGAGAGAGTCCAAACAAAGAACAGTCATTTCAGTGTCCCTTCATTTAGGCTCTCGATTCTTCCCTTCTTTAGCCTCTGACTGACAGACAAGTCCATATTTAATCCTTTGGGTTCTTTTCCCTCCATTTCCCTCCATCTTGCTTCAGCGAGTTCCCGCAGGAATAAATCCTTCCCTTGTTTTCCAGGCCCAGCCTCCATGTGAAGTAGCTGGACCCAGCCAGTCGAAGTGCTAATATCATTTCTTATTGATTTCTTGTTGACCTCCCATGAAGCAGTCATCATGCTGTAATACACTCCACACGTCTTCTTAATGAAATCAATAAACCCTGAACAGTTACTCCAACACATCTCGTACACGCTCGCTCGCTCGCTCGCTCGCACACATACACACACACACACACACACGCACGCGCACGCGCACACACGCACACGCACGCGCACTCGCACGCGCACGCACACACACACACACACACACACACACACACACACACACACACACACACACACACACACACACACACACACACACACACACACACACACACATCAAGACACTGCAGCTGAGATGAAAGAGTGCATATAAGATCTCCCAGATAACAGTACTCATAATTCTCGTTGGCTATGATATCAACTACTTAATTCAAAACATTTCATATTTTAGGCCTGACCATGTAACTGTGGGTTGGGTAAAGATTTCATCTATATTTTGGTCAAACTTCAGTAAAAAATAACATAAATCTAAAAATAACATTTAATAGTACAAATTTTCCAACAATTTTGAATTAAGTAGCCGTTGAATTCAACTCTCAAAATATGATTTTGACGGCTCACACACACCGCTCCCTGATTTATCCAACAGCATCACTTCTCCAGAATTACAAACACTGACATTTCAGATTTTGAATAGAACACTATTCATCACCAATGCTGTCACAAATTGTTATATCTATTCAAGACTCTGGATTACTTTAAATACCAGATTACTTTAAATACCAGAGAATAAACCGGAAAAAAAAAATGCATATTACGTTGAAATATTGTTATAGTTGTTTGAATCCATTTGAATTGTATGACCTCGTGGAGAGAAAGGCAACATAGACAACCGAGTCACACTTTCCACCAATAATAGAAGGTAATCTCTAATCCCTATTGTCATAGGAAACATTGCATATTGGCTCTATCGAGGAAAAGGGAAAGACAACATTACACCCCTTTATTCGTAGAGGGGAAAAGTACACCTCTGTGGATTCATATGAGAGGAGATCAATAAAGAAAAAACATACCAACAAACAGGGGAGCATCACAACACACCAACAAACAGGGGAGCATCACAACACACCAACAAACAGGGGAGCATCACAACACACCAACAAACAGGGGAGCATCACAACACACCAACAAACAGGGAGCATTAAAACACACCAACAAACAGGGGAGCATCACAACACACCAACAAACAGGGGAGCATCACAACACACCAACAAACAGGGGAGCATCACAACACACCAACAAACAGGGAGCATCACAACACACCAACAAACAGGGAGCATCACAACACACCAACAAACAGGGGAGCATCACAACACACCAACAAACAGGGAGCATCACAACACACCAACAAACAGGGGAGCATCACAACACACCAACAAACAGGGGAGCATTAAAACACACTAACAAACAGGGGAGCATCACAACACACCAACAAACAGGGGAGC
>NW_026277530.1:0-3447 GCF_023373465.1 Oncorhynchus keta | reverse complement strand
TATCTACTGTGTAGATTAGTCCTATAGTCCTATAGTCTATCTGCTGTGTAGGGTAGTCCTATAGTCTATCTGCTGTAGGTTAGTCCTATAGTCTATCTGCTGTGTAGGTTAGTCCTATAGTCCTATAGTCTATCTGCTGTGTGCCAGGTTAGTCCTATAGTCCTATCTGCTGTGTAGGTTAGTCAAGCCTATAGTCTATCTGCTGTGGCAGGTTAGTCCTATAGTCTATCTGCTGTGTAGGTTAGTCCCTTGGTCCATAGTCTATCTGCTGTGTAGGTTGGTCCTATAGTCTATCTGCTGTGTAGGTTGGTCTCTAGCTCCTATAGTCTATCTGCTGTGTAGGTTTAGTCCTATAGTCCTATAGTCTATATGCTGTGTAGGTTAGTCCTATAGTCTATCTGCTGTGTAGGTCCTATAGTCTATCTGCTGTGGTGGCCTGCTGTGTCTTGGTAGTCCTATAGTCTATCTGCTGTGAGGGTTGGTCCTATTGTCCCATCTGCTGTCTGGCTGTAGTCCAGGTTAGTCCTATAGTCTATCTGCTGTGTAGGTTAGTCCTATAGTCTATCTGCTGTGTAGGTTAGTCCTATAGTCTATCTGCTGTGGTAGGTTCTTATAGTCCTATAGTCCTATAGTCTATCTGCTGTGTAGGTCAGTCCTATATTCCTATAGTTTATTTGCTGTGTAGGTTGTCCCATAGTTTATGGGCTTGTGGTTGGTCAGTCCTATATTCCTATAGTTTATCTGCTGTGTAGGTCAGTCCCATAGTCCTATAGTCTATCTGCTGTGTAGGTTAGTCCTATAGTCTATCTGCTGTCAGGTTACTCCTATGGTCTGTCTGCTGTGTGAGTTGACCTATAGTCTATCTGCTGTGGTCAGTCTTATAGTCCTGCATAGTCCTATAGTCTATCTGGTCTATATGCTGTGTGAGGTTGGTCCCATAGTCCATAGTCTATCTGTTGTGTAGGTTAGTCCTATCAGTCCCATAGTCTATCTGCTGTAGGTTGAGTCCTATAGTCCTATAGTCTATCTGCTGTGTGTTTAGTCCCTATAGTCCATCTGCTGTGTAGGTTAGTCCTATAGTCCTATCTGCTGTGTAGGTTAGTTATAGTCCTATAGTCTATCTGCTGTGTAGTATAGTCTTATAGTCTATCTGCTGTGTAGGTTAGTCCTATAGTCCCATAGTCTATCTGCTGTGTAGGTTAGTCCTATAGTCCCATAGTCCATCTGCTGTGTAGTTGGTCCATAGTCTATCTGCTGTGTAGGTTAGTCCCATAGTCTATGAATCCATCTGCTGTGTGGGTCAGTCCTATAGTCTGGCACTTGTGATTAGTCCTATAGTCCTATAGTCACATATGCTGTGTGGGTCAATCTATGAATCTGCTTTGCTGTGTGGGTTGGTCCTATAGTCTGTATACCTTGTAGGTCCATTTCTCAGTCCTATAGTCTATCTGCTGTGTAGGTTAGTCCTATAGTCTATAGTCTATCTGCTGTGTAGGTCAGTCTGTCCTATAGTCTATCTGCTGTGTAGGGTTAAGTCCTATAGTCTATCTGCTGTGTAGGTTAGTCCTATAGTCCTATAGTCTATCTGCTGTGTAGGTTAGTCCTATAGTCTATCTGCTGTGTAGGTTAGTCCTATAGTCTATCTGCTGTGTAGGTTAGTCCTATAGTCCTATAGTCTATCTGCTGTGTAGGTCAGTCCTATAGTCCTATAGTCTATCTGCTGTGTAGGTAGTCCTATGTCCTATAGTCTATCTGCTGTGTAGGTTAGTCCTATAGTCTATCTGCTGTGTAGGTTAGTCCTATAGTCTATCTGCTGTGTAGGTTAGTCCCTATAAGTCTATCTGCTGTGTAGGTTAGTCCTATAGTCTATCTGCTGTGTAGGTTAGTCCTATAGTCCTATAGTCTATCTGCTGTGTAGGTCAGTCCTATAGTCCTATAGTCTATCTGCTGTGTAGGTTAGTCCTATAGTCTATACTGCTGTGTAGGTTAGTCCTATAGTCCTATAGTCTATCTGCTGTGTAGAGTTAGTCCTATAGTCTATCTGCTGTGTAGGTTAGTCCTATAGTCTATCTGCTGTGTAGGTCAGTCCTATAGTCCTATAGTCTATCTGCTGTGTAGGTTAGTCCTATAGTCCTATAGTCTATCTGCTGTGTAGGTTAGTCCTATAGTCTATCTGCTGTGTAGGTTAGTCCTATAGTCTATCTGCTGTGTAGGTTAGTCCTATAGTCTATCTGCTGTGTAGGTTGGTCCTATAGTCTATCTGCTGTGTAGGTCAGTCCTATAGTCCTATAGTCTATCTGCTGTGTAGGTTAGTCCTATAGTCTATCTGCTGTGTAGGTCAGTCCTATAGTCCTATAGTCTATCTGCTGTGTAGGTCAGTCCTATAGTCTATCTGCTGTGAGTAGGTTGAGTCCTATAGTCTATCTGCTGTGTAGGTCAGTCCTATAGTCTATCTGCTGTGTAGGTTGAGTCCTATAGTCTATCTGCTGTGTAGGTTAGTCCTATAGTCTATAGTCTATCTGTTGTGTAGGTCAGTCCTATAGTCCTATAGTCTATCTGCTGTGTAGGTTAGTCCTATAGTCCTATAGTCTATCTGCTGTGTAGGCCTATAGTCCTATAGTCTATCTGCTGTGTAGGTTGGTCCTATAGTCTATCTGCTGTGTAGGTTAGTCCTATAGTCCTATAGTCCTATCTGCTGTGTAGGTCAGTCCTCCATAGTCCTATAGTCCTATAGTCTATCTGCTGTGTAGGTCAGTCCTATAGTCCTATAGTCTATCTGCTGTGTAGGTCAGTCCTATAGTCCTATAGTCTATCTGCTGTGTAGGTATAAGTCCTATAGTCTATCTGCTGTGTAGGTTAGTCCTATAGTCTATCTGCTGTGTAGGTTAGTCCTATAGTCCATAGTCTATCTGCTGTGTAGGTTAGTCTATAGTCTATCTGCTGTGTAGGTTAGTCCTATGGTCCTATAGTCTATCTGCTGTGTAGGTAGTCCTATGGTCCTATAGTCTATCTGCTGTGTAGGTTAGTCCTATAGTCTATCTGCTGTGTAGGTTGGTCCTATAGTCTATCTGCTGTGTAGGTCAGTCTTATGGTCTATCTGCTTTGTAGGTTAGTCGGTCTATAGTCTGTCTGCTGGCAGGTCAGTCCTATAGTCTATCTGTGTGAGGTTAGTCCTATAGTCTATCTGCTGTGTAGGTTGGAGTCCTATAGTCTATCTGTCTGTGTAGGTCGGTGCATCATATAGTGCTATGCCTGCTGTGTAGGTTGGTCTATAGATCTATCTGCTGTGTGAGTTGGTCTGTGGTCTCATCTGCTGTGTGGATTGGTCTATGGTCCTGTAGTCTATCTGCTGTCGACAGGTCAGTCCTATAGTCCTATAGTCTGTATCTGCTGTGTAGGTCGAGTCCTATATTCCTATAGTTTATCTGCTGTGTAGGTCAGTCCTAT
>NW_026277529.1:7500-28653 GCF_023373465.1 Oncorhynchus keta | reverse complement strand
GTCATGGTGGCCCAACACCCTATTAAGACACTTTATGTTGGTGTTTCCTTTATTTTAGCAGTTCATTGTAACAGCAGGCTCAAGGAGAATGGAACAGCTGGACAGGGAAATGGCTCTAGTAACGCAAAAGGGAATATAACATTATGGATAAAGTTTGGAATTACATATTTTCATGTGTACAACATCTAAAAACCCTCTTAGGCCTCACTCCCTATCTGGAGATATCACTGCAGCCCTCATCCTCCACATACAACACCCATTCTGCCAGTCACATTCTGTTGAAGGTCCCCAAAGCACACACATCCCTGGGTCGCTCCTCTTTCAGTTTGCTGCAGCTAGCGACCGGAACGAGTGTCGTTCATTGTATGAGTGAGACAAAGGCGCAGCGTGAATGGAGTTCCACATATTTTTAATGAACTGAAACTCACCAAAACAAAACAACAAATAACTAAACGAAACATGAAGCTACTGTTGTGCACTCAGGCACCTAACTGTAGACAAGATCCCACGAAACACAAAGGGGAAATGGCTGCCTAAATATGATCCCCAATCAGAGACATTTACATTTAAGTCATTTAGCAGACGCTCTTATCCAGAGCGACTTACAAATTGGTGCATTCACCTTATGACATCCAGTGGAACAGCCACTTTACAATAGTGCATCTAAATCTTTTAAGGGGGGGTGGGGGGTGAGAAGGATTACTTTATCCTATCCTAGGTATTCCTAGACAGCTGTCTCTGATTGGGAACCATATCAGGCCAACATAGAAATACAAATACAAATGCACCAAGATTACCCACCCAAGTCACCATCACGCCCCAACCAACACACAGAAAAAACTGCTTACTATGGTCAGGGTGTGACAACGAGCTGCAACAAACACTCAAACTGGACAGTTTATCTCAATCTCTTCATTCAAAGACTCAACATAGACACTACTGACAGTTGTAGCTGCTTTTGTATGATGTATTGTTGTCTCTACCTTCTTGACCTTTGTGCTGTTGACTGTGCCCACAATGTTTCTACCATGTTTTTGTGCTGCTACCATGTTGTTGTCATAAGTTGTGTTGCTACCATGTTGTTGTCATGTTGTGTTGCTACCATGTTGTTGTCATGTTGTGTTGCCACCTTGTTATGTTGTTGTTTTATGTCTCTTTATGTAGTGTTGTGTCTCTTCTTGTTGTGATGTGTGTTTTTTATCCTAGATTTATATTGTACTTTTTTTCATCCCAGGCCGCTCGTCCCCACAGGGAGGCCTTTTGCCTTCTGATAGGTCTATTGTAAATAAGAATTTGTTGTTAACTTCTTGCGCCGAGCCATCCTGGATCCGGTATCGTGGACGACAGCCTCAAGCTCATTACCATAATGCAACGTTAACTCTTCATGAAAATCTCAAATGAAATGAAATGAATCTATTTGCTCAAGCTTAGCCTTTTGTTAACAACACTGTCATCTCAGATTTTCAAAATATGCTTCTCAACCATTGCAAAACAAGCATTTGTGTAACAGTATTGATTGCTAGCGTAGCATTTAGCGTAGAATTTTGCTAGCATTCAGCAGGCAACATTTTCACAAAACCAGAAAAGGATTCAAATAAAATCATTTACCTTTGAAGAACTTCAGATGTTTTCAATGAGGAGACTCTCAGTTAGATAGCAAATGTTCCGTTTTTTACAAAAATATTTGTGTTGACAAATCGGTCTGTTTTCTTCATCATTCTTCATCACGCTTGGGTAAGAAAACGAAAATTAAGTCATAATTAACTCCATATCGACAGAAACATGGCAAACCGATGTTTAGAATCAATCCTCAAGGTGTTTTTCACATATCTATCGACGATAAAATCCTTTGTGGCAGTTGACTTTCTCTTCTGAAGAAATGGAACACGCATGGACCTTCAGATTACGCAATCATTTTGACACAGGACACCGGGCGGACACCAGGTAAATGTATTCTCTTATGGTCAATCTTCCAATGATATGCCTACAAACACGCCACAATGCTGCAGACACCTTGGAGAAACGACACAAAGGGCAGGCTCATTCCTGGCGCATTGACAGCCATATAAGGAGACATTGGAACACAGCGCCTTCAGAATCTGGGGCATTTCCTGTATGAAACTTCATCTTGGTTTCGCCTCTGTAGCATTAGTTCTGGTACACTCACACAGAATATCTTTTGCAGTTTTGGAAACGTTAGAGTTTTGTCTTTCCAAGGCTGTCAATTCCATGTTTATAGTCGAGCATCTTTTCGTGACAAAATATTGCGCTTAAAACGGGCACGTCTTTTATCCAATAATGACATAGCGCGCCCCATAGGTGGAAGAGGTTAACTGACTTGCCTATAAAGGTTAAATAAAATAAAATAAATCTAAAGACCTGCATCACTATATTGAGAGCTTTGCCGTTTCTAAAAGGACGTATTTGGGTGTTTTTGAGCCTTTGTTCATGTTTTTCAAGGCCCAAAAACAACACAACGAGGATGAGGTGATTTGCTGTTTGGGGTAAGTTCCCCAAAACGGTGTCTGGACCATTCGATAACATATCATTTACATCAAAAATAGAGATTTGGTTGTAAAAATGCAACTTTTAACCCTCTAAACCTCCCCTTATAACAGTATACCTATAGTATACAGTGGGGCAAAAGTATTTAGTCAGCCACCAATTGTGCAAGTTCTCACTTAAAAAGATGAGAGAGGCCTGTAATTTTCATCATAGGTACACTTCAACTATGACAGACAAAATGAGGGAAAAAAATCAGAAAATCACATTGTAGGATTTTTAATGAATTTATTTGCAAATTATGGTGGAAAATAAGTATTTGGTCACCGACAAACAAGCAAGATGTCTGGCTCTCACAGACATGTAACTTCTTCTTTAAGAGGCTCCTCTGTCCTCCACTCGTTACATGTATTAATGGCACCTGTTTGAACTTGTTATCAGTATAAAATACACCTGTCCACAACCTCAAACAGTCACACTCCAAACTCCACTATGGCCAAAAACCAAAGAGCTGTCAAAGGACACCAGAAACAAAATTGTAGACCTGCACCAGGCTGGGAAGACTGAATCTGCAATAGGTAAGCAGCTTGGTTTGAAGAAATCAACTGTGGGAGCAATTATTAGGAAATGGAAGACATACAAGACCACTGATAATCTCCCCTCGATCTGGGGCTCCACGCAAGATCTCACCCCGTGTGGTCAAAATGATCACAACAAAGCCTACCATCAGTAACACACTACGCCACCAGCGACTCAAATCCTGCAGTGCCAGACGTGTCCCCCTGCTTAAGCCAGTACATGTCCAGGCCCGTCTGAAGTTTGCTAGAGAGCATTTGGATGATCCAGAAGAAGATTGGGAGAATGTCATATGGTCAGATGAAAGCAAAATATAACTTTTTGGTAAAAACTCAACTCGTCGTGTTTTGAGTTGCATCCAAAGAACACCATACATACTGTGAAGCATGAGGGTGGAAACATCATGCTTTGGGGCTGTTTTTCTGCAAAGGGACCAGGACGACTGATCTGTGTAAAGGAAAGAATGAATGGGGCCATGTATCGTGAGATTTTGAATGAAAACCTCCCTCCATCAGCAAGGGCATTGAAGAGGAAACGTGGCTGGGTCTTTCAGCATGACAATGATCCCAAACACACCGCCTGGGCAACGAAGGAGGGCTTCGTAAGACGCATTTCAAGGTCCTTGAGTGGCCTAGCCAGTCTCCAGATCTCAACCCCATAGAAAATCTTTGGAGGGAGTTGAAAGTCCGTGTTGCCCAGCAACAGCCCCAAAACATCACTGCTCTAGAGGAGATCTGCATGGAGGAATGGGCCAAAATACCAGCAACAGTGTGTAAAAACCTTGTGAAGACTTACAGAAAACGTTTGACCTCTGTCATTGCCAACAAAGGGTATATAACAAAGTATTGAGATAAACTTTGTTATTGACCAAATACTTAATTTCCACCATAATTTGCAAATAAAGTCGTTAAAAAATCCTACAATGTGATTTTCTGGATTTTTTTCTCCCTCATTTTGTCTGTCATAGTTGAAGTGTACCTATGATGAAAATTACAGGCCTCTCTCATCTTTTAAGTGGGAGAACTTGCACAATTGGTGGCTGACTAAATACGTTTTTGCCCCACTGAACCTACTATAACCCTGCACTGCATTGCCTGCATTTCTGTGCATTTCTATCAACAACTTTCCTAATATATACAAAGAACGTATGAAGCCTGTTAGTGCTACTGTTAGGTTGTCCTGTATGTTTGTGACATGTACATACACACCGAAAGAAACGCACACCCCGTTGGAAAGAGTAAATATTTACCAAGAAATATGAAGTTAGTTTAGGGCTTATATTGAATTGATCCTCCTGTAGCCATATTGATGTAGTTACACTGTTTTCATAACTACTGCTAATGCACACTTTCCCGTGTAAAAACAGCTATGAAGGTTTGACTGAGGCTCAAGTATGGCTGGTACTGCCAGGCTCGTTCCTAGCATATGGAGCTACCCATGGTGCTGAAGCTGAGTCAGATGGAAAGATACTTATTCCTGAAGGACAGTTAGTCAATAGAGCTCTCCATGGTTCTGAAAGATTATTCACCATGTTAGGGTCCTCGGTGCTGAAGAGTCCACTTATTAAAGCCATGAGCCTGAATGCACCAAGTCAGACACAGACTGAGGAGGTTTACCTTAGAAAAACACAAGGTAAACAAGTTCATCTTATCATTCAGCATTACAAAGCTGTTAACTTTATTGTGCCCTTTCAGCACATTGCCTTACCATGCATAACTGAAAACATATAAGGCTGTATTTCTTTCATTTAAAAATCCTCCTTCCTAAAGTAATTTACATTACAGCATATGTTATCAATAGAGAAGAATGTTATGTGGTGGTGTGATATAATGTGGGTCATGAAACCATTTCAAACACCACCTTCAGTATATCAATACAGACACCAACTATTTTGATGGGGGCTGTGGAATGTCTGAGTGTCACAGCCAATCAGGGATAATTACCAGAGGCCCTCGAGTTTCCCTCCTGCCTTCTAATTGGTTCTCGCTGTCAATCAACAAGTTGTTTCAGTTCACAATTGAACTGCAGAGAGACGATACAAGTCAGGCCAGTGGGATAATTGAGAGTAATTGAGTGAATTGCAGCTTGGAGAAGTTGGCTTAATCGGCACTCACACAATCTGTAGCATGCAGAAATGAACCATGTGAACAGAGAGAGGAGTCAGATCTTAATAATAATGAACAAAACACAGCCTTTCATTTCTCCTCTCCACCCTGGAGGAAATGTCTCTTCATCTTATCTGAATGATCGTCCTGTGTGCTGAATGTCTCCATTTCATGTGTATGGGAGAGGCACCTTTGATCTCTACACCCTCAGCGCTGCTCGCTACACCATCCTTGGGGCTAACGCAATTACATGGCCCAAGTCTTAGGTGCCCCAGGTGAAACAGGGGAGAGATGTGTGTGTGTGCGTGCATGTGTGTGTGTGCGCACGTGCGCAGGGACGTCCCTGGGGCAAAACATTTTATGGGCCCTCTTCTTGGCGGCATAGAGAAAAAATTTCGTTTTAAAGCTAATTTCCTGAATTCTACACATTTTGACAGGGGAGTAGAGAAAATGTTGCAGTTTTAAAGCAAGCTTTCTGTAAGTTTACACATTTTGCCATGGGGTAGAGAGAAGTTTCATTCAATTCTACTCATTTTGCCATTTTATTCAGAGCAATTAGCCTGCCTTGCTCAAGGGCACAATGACAGATGTTTTGGCTAGACTTCTTAACCAGTCTAACAATCGTTAGCTGACATGGCTAATTAGTGACAGTCAGTGGTGACATAACAATAGAAAAACTGCTAATACACAACCACATTTTAATATTGCACGTTGTGCATTCTATTATTCTAACTCTCAACAGTAAATTGAGACCCCGACTGAGTTCCTAAAAATATTTATATACACTACCGGTCAAATCCTCAACTGGCAGCTTCAGTAAATAGTTCCCGCAAAACACCAGTCTCAACATCAACGGTGAAGAGGTGACTCCGGGATTCTGACCTTCTAGGCAGAGTTCTTCTGTCCGGTGTCTGTGTTATTTTGCCCATCTTAATATTTTATTTTTACTGGCCAGTCTGAGATATGGCTTTTTCTTTTCAGCTCTGCCTAGAAGGCCAACATCCCAGAGTCGCCTCTTCACTGTTGACATTGAGACTGGTGTTTTGCAGGTACTATTTAATGAAGCTGCCAGTTGAGGACTTGTGAGGCACCTGTTTCTCAAACTAGACACTCTAATGTACTTGTCCTCTTGCTCAGTTGTGCACCATGGCCTCCCACTCCTCCTTCTATTCTGGTTAGGGCCAGTTTGCGCTGTTCTCTAAAGGGAGTACAGTACACAGGGTTGTATGAGATCTTCAGTTTCTTGGCAATTTCTCGCATGGAATGGCGTTCATTTCTCAGAACAAGAATAGACTGAAGAAAAATCTTTGTTTCTGGTCATTGTGAGCCTGTAATCGAACCGACAAATGCTGATGCTCCAGATACTCAACTCGACTAAAGAAGGACAGTTTTATTGCTTCTTTAATCAGAACAACAGTTTTCAGCTATTCTAACACATTTGCAAAATGATTAGCCTATTAAAATGATAAACTTGTATTAGCTAACACAACGTGCCATTGGAACACAGGAGTGATGGTTGCTGATAATGGGCCTCTGTACGCCTATGTAGATATTCCATAAAAAAATCTGCCAGTCATTTATTTAATAATGTCTACACTGTATTTCTGATCAATTTGAATGGTATTTTAATGGACAAAAAAAATGTAATTTTCTTTCAAAAACAAGGACATTTCTAAGTGACCCCAAACTTTTGAATGGTAGTGTACATATATCATTTTTTGGCGAGGCCACCTAGTGGCTGGGGGCCCTAAGCAACCACTTATGTCTTAGTTTGCGTCTGTTCAAACTTGCTTCATTTATTAACTACATGTGTGTGGGGAGCCACTGGTGCTCTGTGCCATTGAAACTGTTGAATAATCCATATGGTTTCCTCACTAAGTGTATGTGTACTTTTCTGTGTTTGCAACACATGTACATAATGCCTTATGTACCTCTTTCTTACAGTCACATGACTAGTGGCCTCATGCGTGTAATGTTATTAATATTTGTAATAATTTCTACAACAACAAAACATATGAAAATCCGGTGTTTCTATGTCAAACAGTTATGTTATATTTCAGTCTTCTGTGATGTGTAAAAAGCGTAATTTGGGGATTTAAACTTGAAATATAATATATTTCAGCTCTCTATCTGACATGGTACAGGTGTCCTCTTTTGAAAGCCCATAACCATGTGTGTGAGGTGTATACTTTTTTTCATAGTAGATTTGTTTAAGATTACCAAGAAACAGTGTGTGGGCCTGATTTAGCCCACTGCAGTTAAAGGTTATAGCAGTGTAAGTGTTTCCGTTCGTTTACAATACAGAGGCAGCACATGTAAGACAGGGGCAGGAAGACGGACCCTCAATTTGGTTTCTCATCATCTCCCCTCCCCTCCCCTTTCTCATACTCTCCCCATCCTCAAGAGCTACTTACCTTCCACCACTTTGAAAAAAGGAAAACATTTCACTGCAATTTACATTTCCATATGCTGCGAGTGGCGCCAGGGAGAGTGGATAATTGGGCTAAATGCGGTAGACGGTGAGAGAGGGATAGAGAGAAGGCCATCTGAAAAAAGAGCCAGTACTGGGGGCTTGCTTTCCCCCTCCACCACTCGTCATTTTACCATCCTGCTCTCAACCACTTGTGCAGCTGAAATGTACCTTGGCCTCCCTCGTTCTCTCTCTCTTTCACTCCCTCAGTCTCACTCTCTACTTCCATCCCCCAGCGCACACCTCCCTATACCCGCTCTCTCTCTCTCTCTCTCTATCTCTCCCTCTCTCTATCTCTCCCTCCCTCTCTATCTCGCCCTCTCTCTATCTCTCTCTCTCTCTGTATCTCCCTCTCTCTCACCCTCCCTCTATCTCTCCCTCCAGCTCTCTCTATCCCTCTCTGTCTCTCCCTCCAGCTCTCAATGCAATTCAATTCAATTCAATTCAAGGGGTTTTATTGGCATGGGAAACATTGCCAAAGCAAGTGAGGTAAATAATATACAAAAGTGAAATAAACAATAAAAATGAACATTACACATACCGAAATGTCATTTCTCTATCCTCTCTGTCTCTCCCTCCAGCTCTCTCTATCCCTCTCTGTCACTCCCTCCAGCTCTCTCTATCCCTCTCTGTCACTCCCTCCAGCTCTCTCTATCCCTCTCTGTCACTCCCTCCAGCTCTCTCTATCCCTCTCTGTGACTCCTTCCAGCTCTCTCTATCCCTCTGTCACTCCCTCCAGCTCTCTGTATCCCTCTCTGTCACTCCCTCCAGCTCTCTCTATCCCACTGTCACTCCCTCCAGCTCTCTGTATCCCCCTCTGTCACTCCCTCCAGCTCTCTGTATCCCCCTCTGTCACTCCCTCCAGCTCTCTGTATCCCCCCTCTGTCACTCCCTCCAGCTCTCTGTATCCCCCTCTGTCACTCCCTCCAGCTCTCTGTATCCCCCTCTGTCACTCCCTCCAGCTCTCTGTATCCCCTCTGTCACTCCCTCCAGCTCTCTGTATCCCCCTCTGTCACTCCCTCCAGCTCTCTGTATCCCCCTCTGTCACTCCCTCCAGCTCTCTGTATCCCCCTCTGTCACTCCCTCCAGCTCTCTCTATTCCTCTCTGTCACTTCCTCCAGCTCTCTCATTCCTCTCTGTCACTCCCTCCAGCTCTCTCTATCCCTCTGTCACTCCCTCCAGCTCTCTCTATCCCTCTCTGTCACTCCCTCCAGCTCTCTATTCCTCTCTGTCACTCCTCCAGCTCTCTCTATCCCTTTCTGTTTCTCCGGGGTGCTGGCCATTTTAATCTTTATTTTTATTGGCCCAGTCTGAGATATGAACTTTTTTCTTTGCATCTCTGCCTAGAAAGCCAGCATCCCGGTTGAGACTGGGAAGACTGGTGTTTTGCTGTTAATGAAGCTGCCATTTGAGGACTTCTGAGGCACCCTGTTCTCAAACTAGACACTCTAATGTACTTGTCCTCTTGCTCAGTTGTGGGGGCCTCCCACCAGGCCTCCCACTCCTTCTTCTATTCTGGTTAGAGACAGTTTATCTGTTCTGTGAAGGGGTACACAGCGTTATGCAGATCTTCAGTTTCTTGTGATTCTCACATGGAATAGCCTTATTTCTCAGAACACGAGTTTCAGAAGAAAGTTTTGTTACTGGCCATTTGAGTCTGTATTGAACCCACACATGCTGACATCAGATACTCAACTCGACTAAGAAGGTCAGTTTTATTGCTTATTTTATCAGTACAACAGTTTTCAGCTGGCTAACATAATTGCAAAAGGGTTTCTAATGATCAATTAGCTAACACAACGTGTCATTTGGGGACACAGGAGTGATGGTTGCTGATGGGCCTCTGCATGTCTATGTGATGTCCATTAAAAATCTTTGGTTTTCAGCTACAATAGTCATTTTCTAACATTAACAATGTCTACACTGTATTTCTGATCAATTTGATGGTATTTTAATGGCCCAAAAAATGTGCTTTTCTTTCAAAAACAAGGATATGTCTAACTGACTGACTTTTGAATGGTAGTGTATATATATAATTTTTAGTCAGAGGCCACCTTGTGGCTGGGGGCCCCTAAGCAGCCACTTATGTCTGGAGCCGGCATGTGTGTGTTTGTGACTGTGTGTGCTTGCATACAGTATATAATCTCCCTCTATCTCTCTACCCATCTGTCTCTCCCTCCCCCCTCTCTATTCCTCTTTGTCTCTACCTCCAACTCTGTCTCTCTCTCTCTCCCTCCATCTCTATATTCCTCTCTCTCTCTCTCTGTCTCTCCCTCTCTCTATCCATCTCTCTCTCTCTATTCCTCTCTGTCTCTCCCTCTCTCTATCCATCTGTCTCGCTCTCTCTCTCTCTGTCTTTCCCGCTCTCGCTCTATCCCTCCCTCTCTGTCTCTCCTCTCTCTATCCCTCTCTGTTTCTCCTTCCCTCTATCCCTCCATCTCTCTCCCTCTCTTTATCCCTCTCTGTTTCTCCTTCCCTCTATCCCTCCATCTCTCTATCCCTCTGTTTCTCCTTCCCTCTCTCCCTCCATCTCTGTCTCTCCCTCTCTGTCTTTCCCTCTCTCTGTCTCTCCCTCTCTCTATCCCTCTCTGTTTCTCCTTCCCTCTATCCCTCCATCTCTGTCTCTCCCTCTCTCTATCTATCCCTCCCTCGCTGTCTCTCTCTATCTCTCCCTCACTCTCTGTCTCTCCCTCTCTCTATCCCTCTCTGTGTCTCCTTCCCTCTATCCCTCCATCTCTGTCTCTCCCTCTCTCTATCACTCCTCTCTCTCACCCTCTCTCTATCTCTCCCTCACTCTCTGGCTCTCTCTCTCTCTATCCCTCTATGTTCTCCTTCCCTCTCGCCCTCACTCTCTGTCTCTCCCTCCCTCTCTGTCTCTCCCTCACTCTCTCTCTCCCTCCCTCTCTCTCCCTCACTCTCTGTCTCTCCCTCTCTGTTTCTCCTTCCCTCTATCCCTCACTCTCTGTCTCTCCCTCTCTCTCTGTCTCTCCTTCTCTCCCTCACTCTCTGTCTCTCCTTCTCTCCCTCACTCTCTGTCTCTCCCTCTCTCTATCCCTCTCTGTTTCTCCTTCCCTCTATTCCTCCCTCTCTGCTTCTCCTTCCCTCTATCCCTCCATCTCTGTCTCTCCTCTCTCTATCCCACCCTCTCTGTTTCTCGCTCTCTCTATGCCTCCCTCTCTGTCTCGCCCTCTCTCGACCTCTCTCTATCCCTCTCTGTCTCTCCCTCTCTCTATCCCTCTCTGTTTCTCCTTCCCTCTATTCCTCCCTCTCTGTTTCTCCTTCCCTCTATCCCTCCATCTCTGTCTCTCCTCTCTCTATCCCTCTCTGTTTCTCCTTCCCTCTATCCCTCCCTCTCTGTTTCTCCTTCCCTCTATCCCTCCATCTCTGTCTCTCCCTCTCTCTATCCCACCCTCTCTGTTTCTCGCTCTCTCTATGCCTCCCTCTCTGTCTCGCCCTCTCTCGACCTCTCTCTATCCCTCTCTGTCTCTCCCTCTCTCTATCCCTCTCTGTTTCTCCTTCCCTCTATTCCTCCCTCTCTGTTTCTCCTTCCCTCTATCCCTCCATCTCTGTCTCTCCCTCTCTCTATCCCTCTCTGTTTCTCCTTCCCTCTATCCCTCCCTCTCTGTTTCTCCTTCCCTCTATCCCTCCATCTCTGTCTCTCCCTCTCTCTATCCCACCCTCTCTGTTTCTCGCTCTCTCTATGCCTCCCTCTCTGTCTCGCCCTCTCTCGACCTCTCTCTATCCCTCTCTGTCTCTCCCTCTCTCTATCCCTCTCTGTTTCTCCTTCCCTCTATTCCTCCCTCTCTGTTTCTCCTTCCCTCTATCCCTCCATCTCTGTCTCTCCTCTCTCTATCCCTCTCTGTTTCTCCTTCCCTCTATCCCTCCCTCTCTGTTTCTCCTTCCTCTATCCCTCCATCTCTGTCTCTCCTCTCTCTATCCCACCTCTGTTTCTCGCTTCTCTCTATGCTCTCCCTCTCTGTCTCGCCCCTCTCGACCTCTCTATCCCTCTCTGTCTCTCCCTCTCTCTATCCCTCTCTGTTTCTCCTTCCCTCTATTCCTCCCTCTCTGTTTCTCCTTCCCTCTATCCCTCCATCTCTGTCTCTCCTCTCTCTATCCCTCTCTGTTTCTCCTTCCCTCTATCCCTCCCATCTCTGTCTCTCCCTCTCTCTATCCCACCCTCTCTGTATATGGACCTCCTTCCCTCTATTCCCCCCTCTCTGTTTCTCCTTCCCTCTATCCCTCCATCTCTGTCCCTCTCTGTTTCTCCATCCTCTATCCCTCCCTCTGTTTCTCCTTCCCTCTATCCCTCCATCTCTGTCTCTCCCTCTCTCTATCCCACCCTCTCTGTTTCTCGCTCTCTCTATGCCTCCCTCTCTGTCTCGCCCTCTCTCGACCTCTCTCTGTCCTCTTGATATCACTCAATCATATTCATCAGCATCTCTTTATCCTCCCCCATATCACTTGTATAGGCACGTTAATGCACTAAGTCGGCCTGAGAGAGGATGGATATTTCATGTTACTGATGAGAGAGAGAAAGGAAGAGGAAAGAGGAGAGAGAGAAGAGAAGAATAAAGGAATGGAGTCATCTCTTTAATAATGAGGTGTATTTATAACAAAGAAAGCGGCTCAATGGCAATGGTGCGCGTTTGTTTATTGAAAATCCAACAATGACTGATAGGTGCTTGATATGAGAAAAGAGCATCAACGGTCTGGGGTGTGGGATGAAAGGTGTGGGTGTTACCAACACTTTATTAGATTTAATGAAACCATAAGCCTGTTTGGCTTTGTCACTGCTCACAGTCGTGGTCCAGCCTTCCTACCAGCCATTCAAATGCCTTGCTTGGGCTCCATACGAAGAACAAGTAATACCACGAATAGTCCTGTGCTGGTGATGCGTTTGGGGATAAAAATGACAGCAAGGTGACATAAAAAGTTTAAACATTTAACAGGGTGTTTATGTGTAATCTGATCCTGAAGGCTAATGAAGAGAGAAACGGACAATAAGCATACAAGGCAAAATGTATATGCGTGTTTGCTTCTTAACACTGTAAAAACACTGTAATACCATGTTATTACATGAAGCGCTAGTAACTACTATGGAATGATAAATAGTAGTATAAGCATGGTACTGTAATTGCATTTGAAATGGATTCAAGCTGGTTTTATTACACAATAACAGGTACCTGAAGTGGGGTCGACTCACACAGGGGGAAGTGCAGTAGGGTCAGGCTCCTGAGAGTGCAGTGGTCACGACTCCACACAGGAAGGCATTTTTGAGTGGTCCCACGACTCACCTGAGGAGAAGTCAGTAGGAGGTCACACGACTCCACACAGGGAAGTGCAGTAGGGTCGGCTCCCACAGAGGGGAAGTGCAGTAGAGTCACGACTCCACGGGGAAGTGCAGTAGGGTCACGACTCCACACAGGGGAAGTGCAGTAGAGGTGACTCCACAGGGAAGTGGTGAGGTTGACTCACGGGAAGTGCAGTAGGGTCACGACTCCTCACAGGGTAGTGCGAGTAGGGTCGACCACACAGGGGGAAGTGCAGTAGGGTCACGACTCCACACAGGGGAAGTGCAGTAGGGTCACGACTCCACACAGGGGAAGTGCAGTAGGGTCACGACTCCACACAGGGGAAGTGCAGTAGGGTACCGACTCCACACAGGGGAAGTGCAGTAGGGTACCGACTCCACACAGGGGAAGTGCAGTAGGGTCACGACTCCACACAGGGGAAGTGCAGTAGGGTAACGACTCCACACAGGGGAAGTGCAGTAGGGTCACGACTCCACACAGGGGAAGTGCAGTAGGGTAACGACTCCACACAGGGGAAGTGCAGTAGGGTCACGACTCCACACAGGGGAAGTGCAGTAGGGTCACGACTCCACACAGGGGAAGTGCAGTAGGGTCACGACTCCACACAGGGGAAGTGCAGTAGGGTCACGACTCCACACAGGGGAAGTGCAGTAGGGTCACGACTCCACACAGGGGAAGTGCAGTAGGGTCACGACTCCACACAGGGAAGTGCAGTAGGGTCACAAGTGCAACATTTTTAAAATGAATTCATGGGACAATATACCAAAAACAAATGCTTTTGAGAAAGATAAATTAAAAAATACAACTTTATTAAGTAAATGTATTTATTTGTTCTCTTAATTTTGATAAGAGTTGTGAAAATATAGGCTAATGAATTCAAGCTTATTTGTTGATAATAAAATCAAAATGTAGAGATTTTAAGGTTGTTTAATTAGATGTTAAATGTGGGGTGGGATGGACTGCCAGAAATTCTGTCCAAACAAAATGGGGTCCCCAGAAATTCTGGTGATAAAAATGGGGTCCCCAGAAATTCTGATGAAAAAAGGGGGTCCCCGCTGAAAAACGTTTGTTTACCACGGCAATAGAGTGATCATTTGTGTCATTATGCAATGGTCCTTATTTTGTAATAACAAAAGCTCACTCCAATGAATTGCTTTAATATAAATTGACACAATTTAAAATTTGACAATTGCCTTGCTATCTACAGTACCTTATATCAAAGTATGTCATAAAGAAGTGGTTGTAGTGGAGGTGCTAGTATTTGTCAGTCGTTAGCTGAGCTAGATATACTGTACTAGTAATAGCAATAAGTGCCCACTGCTGTAATAACACAACAATAGTTGTAAAGACATTGACATGGTGTTGTGTGATTTCTTTGAACGACACCGAGCATTAACTGAATAACACGTGTTTGCTTATTCATGGCTCACTACAGTACATTACACTACCATAGGTGACACAGCTTCAATCTCTCCCATGTATATACAGCTGTGTGACTGTCTGATTCATGGCTCGCTACAGTACATTACACTACCATAGGTGACACAGCTTCAATCTCTCCCATGTATATACAGCTGTGTGACTGTCTGATTCATGGCTCGCTGCAGTACATTACACTACCATAGGTGACACAGCTTCAATCTCTCCCATGTATATACAGCTGTGTGACTGTCTGATTCATGGCTCGCTACAGTACATTACACTACCATAGGTGACACAGCTTCAATCTCTCCCATGTATATACAGCTGTGTGACTGTCTGATTCATGGCTCGCTGCAGTACATTACACTACCATAGGTGACACAGCTTCAATCTCTCCCATGTATATACAGCTGTGTGACTGTCTGATTCATGGCTCACTACAGTACATTACACTACCATAGGTGACACAGCTTCAATCTCTCCCATGTATATACAGCTGTGTGACTGTCTGATTCATGGCTCGCTACAGTACATTACACTACCATAGGTGACACAGCTTCAATCTCTCCCATGTATATACAGCTGTGTGACTGTCTGATTCATGGCTCGCTGCAGTACATTACACTACCATAGGTGACACAGCTTTAATCTCTCCCATGTATATACAGCTGTGTGGCTGTCTGCAGAAATCTACTGTGACATTTGATCTTGAAAAAGCTGGGGAGGCTTGCTTTCACATAATGATGCAATGCAAATGACATTGTATAGTCTTTATTGGAGGCAAGAATCAGATGAGCTGGTCCATGAAAGTCAGTCCGAGATGGAGCCTTCAGAGGGAGGTGCAATCAGGAAGAGAACCATAAAAATAGAATGATTAGAATGAAGTTCCCTTTTCAAGTCATTGAGGCTATGATGGTGCTGTTCTAGCAATGCTATTTCTATGGACAGAACCGTGGCCCTAGCATGGAAGAGGTGGATAGTTATCATCCTGCACACCTACAGACTATAGACCAAAAGCTATTGCAATGCAATTGAATTGGAACTGAAGTTAGACCTGTTTGGCCCCTACAAATGCATGGGTTACATAATGGATCAATCCACTGTCTATTTGACAAAAGCCTTCCTTTAGTTAGTTGTATAATGTCTCAGATATGGGTCAGATTGATTCAGGTCCAAACCCACTGCTGTCAAAGTAATCCGCTCCAATTCCATCAGGTGGTTTGAAATATTCTAGAACTAATGTAATAATGTAATAATGTAATGTTACCCTTTGCAAGGAATTGTTTTCCTTTTCAGCCATGTGTCATTTGAATAAACTATGGAGGGTGCTGCTGCAAATGAAATGGATGCAGGGTAGGTCTACTCCCACAAAAGGTCATATTCAAACACCTTACAGTCTGGTGTTTGTTTTTGTACTGTGTGAGACATCCTGAGCTGCCCGCCAGCAGTTTCATACTGTGTGTACCCTCTAATGAGCGAAGACGTTTAGTAAAGCCACATGGAACCAATGTGGACATCTGTCCAGACACTGGTCTCAGAATGGAGGACCTACCAGCTGATATGAACAACAGAGAGCTATAGCATGCCACTGTCCAGACACTGGTCTCAGAATGGAGGACCTACCAGCTGATATGAACAACAGAGAGCTATAGCATGCCACTGTCCAGACACTGGTCTCAGAATGGAGGACCTACCAGCTGATATGAACAACAGAGAGCTATAGCATGCCACTGTCCAGACACTGGTCTCAGAATGGAGGACCTACCAGCTGATATGAACAACAGAGAGCTATAGCATGCCACTGTCCAGACACTGGTCTCAGAATGGAGGATCTACCAGCTGATATGAACAACAGAGAGCTATAGCATGCCACTGTCCAGCACATTGCGCCACCATGAGCAAGTAAGCAAGGGAGCCTATAGGCTACTAATTGTCAGCAGATCACTTTAAATGAAGGCCTACTTTATAGCGGCGTTGTTATGCGATGTAATAGTTTATAGATGATCCAGTATAACATATTTAATAAATCAGTAGTTGGTTGACATTGTGATTGTATTGTTGATGTTTAACACATAGTTCGCTGATGTGGCTGATTTCTAAACTATCTAAACGAGTCACGCATAGTCTACTACTAGGTCTACTAGCCTTCACAATCCCTTTATAAAGTACAGACCAAGACTGTGTTAGGCCTGTCATTGGTTTCATTTGGAACCAGGAGACAAAATAGCCTAATAGTGTATTGGACAGCATGCAATGTGATTCGCGTAATATAACGTATATAACTGCAGTTTTATAGGGGTACTTGGGTGTAGGCTTAGGCTATTATTATACAAAAGACTTGCCGTTCCTGTTACCGTCCTGAGCGCCTTCACTAGGGAGCGGCATCACGCGGTGAAACAATACTCTTTCACCAATGCTGCTTTCCTCGGCGTCTTTCTCAACGAGGCTCTCGTGTAAACGAACATACATAGCTTACCCTGTGTCCTTCTCACCTTTCCTTCGTCTTCTCTCTGCTTCCTCCCATGCCACGACCATAAACCCGAACACGTAGTCTAGGATACGTAGTCTGCAAATTAATGAATAACAAGATGAGCATCACAAGTCTGAAATAACGTTTATGTTTCTGCGTGCGCGGTGGCGCCTGTCTATAGGGACCAAACGTCGACTAGGGAATCTTATTATCGCCTCGAGGACTTCACCTGAAATATAGACTTCTCGGTGGAGATTTCGCGATTTTAATAAACAACATATGCGCGACGCTGAATGCTACGCGGTGAACAGCCAGATGCGCGCCTCGCCTGCCAGTCTGTCATCACAGGCAACGACATATGACATTTGCATCACAGGAAAGATGAACTAGCTAAACTTGCTTGCTTTTGTGGGGGGGGGAAATGCAATTGTGTTTGGTTATTGAAATATGACCTAAACGCTCTGCAGAACTATTAGTCGTTATTTTGTAGCCGCATGATAGCCTTTCAATTTAACATAAATTATCCAACATCCATCTTTCAATAAATAATCTTAGCCTACCCGCTGACATCGCTGAGGAAGTTCGCCTCAGCTGTGGGGCACCATCAATCTATGAATATTCGCACACAATCATTTGGAATCTTTAGTTCAGTCATACAAAATGTGCGAGAATAGACTACTTGAATGTTCTTGAGTGCGTAGAAGTCCTCTGTAGGCTACCAGCGACAGACATTTCGACATAGGCTACTGACAGAGGAGACAGAACGACTGCTATTTTCTACGTGGCATGAGTCGGTAAAGGAACCTTTAATATTTGTGTTTTGGTTCCAGGTTTGATATATCTGCATTGAGAGTCAACAATTGTGGATAGCCTATAATGGAATTTCTTAACCACCGACATTAGAACCGCATCGGTCCTTCAACACAAGGTATTTAGCCATTGAAGCCTAAATATTTAGGAAAACATCCAAAGAGATACGTTTTGCAATGGCAAATTGAAAACGGCTTATCTACAACCATTTCAAACGGACTGCGCAGCACACATTTATGTGCTAGGCTAGAGACGTTATTGCTTATTATGGAAAACTGGGACCGCCTTTACGCGCCTAAACGAAATATTGTCTTAAAATGAGGCGAGGTCGCATTACTATTTATTCTGATACGCATATGGGTATAATTCCATGAGCATAAACATGATATGAGGGATACGCCGCCACTGTTTTTGTCATTTTTAACCGGCAGGATTTTTCCCGTTTCATTTGCAGTGGTTGTTTTGAAGATAGCAGGTTATTAATTGTTTATCTTTATGCATCCGCACGAAGAAGGACCAAGAAATGACAAACGACGGATAACCACACGAGAAGGAGACCGTGAAAAGAGGGGAAAGGAAGAATGAATGAGATATACTGAGCAACGAAGGAAGGAGATTGGAGGAATCAAGGTAGGACACGAAGCAAGGTTTTTAATGTTATAACCCATGTAGTCTATTTGGGTCTACGGTATGCTGCACTGAATGTGACGGTGGAATCTGTCTGTCTGGCAGAGAGGTGGAGAGGTGTGTAACGAGCTTTATTTATTGATATTTTATGCTTGGACATATGTGGAGTATGTTTACGATGCGTCAACAGCAGTTGCTTCATGATTAAAACGTGTGGTTATTTTGTGTGTACACTCGTGTTTGACTAAGCGGACATTAATAGGTAATTTATATTGGACATAATGTCTGAAGTGCAACGTGCAATGCATAACTAATTAAATTGACCATTGTTAAATTGAATGAATGTTAAGAACACTGACTGTTATTTAGTCTCAATCTCTCTGAAATTGAAAACGGTGGACTAGTCTATACAACTAGTCTATACTACATTGTACAACGTTCTGTTGATATCTATGATTATGCGCAAAATCACTTCCACGACAGCTATTTGGCTTGAATTTGACTGCCGGTGTCCGACACTGGTAATGGAAGAGGACTTGGGCCATTCACGGGCTTGACGTGTACGCAGATGACATGGGAAGAAAAGCGAGCCAGCTTCCTTAATACATTTAATGTATGAGTGAGCGATGAACTGTCGTGGTAAGCTTGCCTGGACGAATTGCCTGGCTTGGAGCGCCCTATACGAGCCCAACCACCCATGAAGAAAAAACGAGAGTATGTGAAAGAAAAATGCGATGAAGAGACAGAGGCAGCATAAGTGGTGTGATGTACTACCTCCCTCCATCTATTTCCCCATTTCCAGCAGCAGCACAGTAGCAGGTCGTCTCACGGAGAGACACCTTTTATCATTTAAGGGCTCATTGCGTGTTATACAAGAAAATCCGCATTAGAGCGCAGGAGAGCTCAAAAGTGAACTGCTCGCCCGTCCCCAATGTGTGGGACTAAAGCATTAATCCCCGACCTCGTTAAACCGCAGCCCAGCCTATACACCACACACTTCATATTCCATATTAACATATTCGCTACTGAATAGGCCTATACTTTACATATCTTTTTAGGGTAAGGGCAAAGAGGAAATGGAAGCCTGCAACTAACATAACAAACAACAAACAACATAATTGAAACAGCCACTCAGTTTTTCTTGCCTACATCAGCACATGCCAAAGTTAGTTTTGGACTGATCCATTTTCTGGATCTTAATGTCCACTCCACACATATGCAGAGAAGTAGCAGGTATTGTACCATTCTTTCAAGAGGCCCATAACAGGCTCACTGGAATTAAAATCCCTTTACATATTAAAGCGGTTATTTTGTGTGTTCAAGAAGCCTCTGGCATCCTTCTAGAAATGGTTGAAAGCCAAACATTCTCTCTGCTTGAAGACAAGACAGAAGGATTTATGCGTCTCTGTCTGCGTGTCACATCACCATCAGAAAAAAGATTATTGGATTTCAGTGGTATGATTAATAGTCAGGCATTAGCATGGTATTAATGATACCCCATGTTGTAATATGGCGGTAATCAGAAGTGGATTTATATCACTGAAATCATTTCGATAGCGTTTTGGCGGTTGGCGTAATAGAAGCCATACGTAATATGTGAAGAGTCAAATATTCACATGTACCGAAGAAATAATTTGCATCCAAACCTACATGAAAATAAAGCCATGTTTATATTCAATCCATATTCTAGCTCTTGCACACACGCGCACACACACACACCAATTTTTCATACTAGTGGCTCCTACGGTCCTCTCCATAGCAACGTCCACCCTGTTCAGCATATGAATTGGTTCATCCCCCAAAGCTACTCATAAGGCTGACTAAATGGATATGTTAATACAAACTTAAGTCAAGAGATACACCGCTGATACAAATTCCTCCACAAACAACCCAGGACACAACACAGTGCCCTGTGGAACACCTGCTGCATCATGTAGTCATTGAACTGCTAATCATCATTTTACGAAAATGGCACATACATTTCCTTCAGAAACTATTCATACCCCTTGAGTTATTACATTTTGTTGTGTTACAGACTGAATCCACACATAATACCCCATAATGACAAAGTGAAAACATGGTTTTAGACATTTTGTAAATGCATTGAAAATGAAATACAGAAATATATCTCATTTACAAAAGTATACACCCCTAAATCAATACATTGTAAAAGCACCTTTAGTAGTGATTACAGCTGTGAGTGTTTCTGGGTATGTTTCTACGAGCTTGCACACCAGGATTGTACAATATTTGTACATCATTCTTTAAATAATTATTCAAGCTCTATCAAGTTGTTTGTTTGATAGCCATGGCTAGGCAGCCATTTTCTAGTTGTGTCACTGCTCGACTGAGGGATCTTACAGATAATTGTATGTGTGGGGTACAGAGATTAGGTAATAAGCAGTTATTGCACACAGAGTGAGTCCATGCAGCTTATTATGTAACTTGTTTAGCACATTTTTACTCCTGAACTTATTTAGTCTTGCCATAACAAAAGGGGATGACTAGTTATTGACTCCAGAGTTTTTAGCTTTTCATTTGTAAACATTTCTAAAAACATAATTCTACTTTGACATTATTGGGTATTGTGTGTAGGCCAGTGACACAACATTTTTAATTGAATCCATTTTAAATTCAGGCTGTTACACTACAACATGTAATATTCCATAAAAGCAAAAACGTCAATTTGAGTCTGTAGCCTGAATTCATGATGAGCCAGCCTGCTCCGGTCCATTCCATTGCATTAGGTTGAGGTGTTCACTGATGGATACAGACAGACTGCGTAGCACCATGCATTTTTTCATAGTGTGTTGTGCAGTGCTTCTGTACAACTGCCTCTCATGTGATGTGCATAGGCAC
>NW_026277529.1:0-2500 GCF_023373465.1 Oncorhynchus keta | reverse complement strand
AGGAACAGAGGGAGGAGGAGAGAGGGAGAGGTAGAGGAACAGAGGGAGGAGGAGAGAGGGAGAGGTAGAGGAACAGAGGGAGGAGGAGAGAGGGAGAGGTAGAGGAACAGAGGGAGGAGGAGAGAGGGAGAGGTAGAGGAACAGAGGGAGGAGGAGAGAGGGAGAGGTAGAGGAACAGAGGGAGGAGGAGAGAGGGAGAGGTAGAGGAACAGAGGGAGGAGGAGAGAGGGAGCTCATGAAGAAAGGGGTGACAGGCCAATGTAGATTCATAAATAAAAGCAGCCAAAACACCTAAAGCATAACACATAGGCAGATGGTAGATGAGAGAGAGAGGTGGAGAAAGAGAGACAGAGAAGGAGAGAGCGGTGAGATAGAGAGAGGGGGTAGAGAGAGAGACAGAGAGGAGAGAGAGACAGAGCCAGAGAGCGTATCCAGAGTAGATTCATTAAGAACTATAATTACAGTGGGACTACGCATCTCTCACCTGAGATTAGCCCTGTGGCCTGATCCCTCTTTCCTCTCCTCCTCTCCCTCTCCCTCTCTTTCTCTTTCAACCTTCTGCTCCCTTACTGTATTATCGTCATCAACGATCCACAGCGTCTACGAAACGTCTACTGGATTTATGATGTTCACTGACCACACTGTCCAACTGCCAATGGACATACCAATTAGAGGTCGACCGATTAATCGGAATGGCCGATTAATTAGGGCCGATTTCAAGTTTTCATAACAATCAGAAATCTGTATTTTTGGACGCCGATTTTGCTAATTTAAAAAATAAAATGTTTTTACAACTTTATTTAACGAGGAAAGTCAGTTAAGAACATTCTTATTTTCAATGACGGCCTAGGAACAGTGGGTTAACTGCCTTGTTCAGGGGCAGAACGACAGGTTTTCACCTTGTCAGCTCAGGGATTCAATCTTGCAACCTTACAGTTAACGAGTCCAATGCTCTAACCACCTGCCTCACGAGGAGCCTGCCTGTTACGCGAATGCAGTAAGAAGCCAAGGTAAGTTGCAAGCTAGCATTAAACTTATCTTATTAAAAACAATCAATCAATCATAATCACTAGTTATAACTACACATTGATGATATTACTAGTTTATCTAGCATGTCCTGCGTTGCATATAATCGATGCGTTGCGGATTCGCGAAAAGACTGTCGTTGCTCCAATGTGTACCTAACCATAAACATCAATGCCTTTCTTAAAATCAATACACAAGTATATATTTTTAAACTTGCATATTTAGCTAAAAGAAAGGTTAGCAGGCAATATTAACCAGGCAAAATTGTGTCACTTCTCTTGTGTTCATTGCACGCAGAGTCAGGGTATATGCAACAGTTTGGGCCGCCTGACTCATTGCAAACTAATGTGCCGTAATTTTACGTAATTATGACAAGGTTGTGCAATGTAACAGCAATATTTAGACTTAGGGATGCCACCCGTTAGATAAAATACGGAACGGTTTCGTATTTCACTGAAATAATACGAAATAAAATGTTTTGTTTTCGAAATTATAGTTTCCGGATTTGACCATATTAATGACCTAAGGCTCGTATTTCTGTGTGTTATTATGTTATAACTAAGTCTATGATTTGATAGAGCAGTCTGACTGAGCGACGGTAGGCACCAGCAGGCTCGTAAGCATTCATTCAAACGGCACTTTTGTGCGTTTTGCCAGCAGCTCTTCGCAATGCTTCATGCATTGCGCTGTTAATGACTTCAGGCCTATCAACTCTCTAGATTAGGCTGGTGTAACCGATGTGAAATGGCTAGCTAGTTTGTGGAGTGCGCGCTAATAGCGTTTCAAACGTCACTCGCTCTGAGACTTGGAGTAGTTGTTCCCCTTGCTCTGCAAGGGCCGCGGATTTTGTGGAGAGATGGGTAACGCTGCTTCGAGGGTGGCTGTTGTCGATGTGTTCCTGGTTCGAGCCCAGGTAGCGGGGCGTAGAGGGATGGAAGCTATACTGTTACACTGGCCATACTAAAGTATCTATAAGACCATCCAATAGTCAAATGTATATGAAATACAAATGGTATAGAGAGAAATAGTCCTACAATTCCTATAATAACTACAACCTAAAACTTCTTACCTGGGAATATTGAAGACTCGTTTCAAAAGGAACCAACAGCTTTCATAAGTTCTCATGTTCTGAGCAAGGAACTTAAATGTTAGCTTTCCTACATGGCACATACTGCACTTTTACTTTCTTCTCAAACACTTTGTTTTTGCATTATTTAAACCAAATTGAACTTGTTTAATTTATTTGAAGCTAAATAGATTTTATCGATGAATTATATTAACTTAAAATAAGTGGTCATTCAGTATTGTTGTATTGTTATTATTACAAATACATTTTAAAAAATCAGCTGATTATTCGGTATCAGCTTTTTTGGTCCTCCAATAATCGGTATCGGTATCGACGTTGAAAAATCTTAATCGGTTTAGCTCTAATTCTAATACCTACTATTTTTCCATATAATTATAATGGTGCTCA
>NW_026277528.1:0-1487 GCF_023373465.1 Oncorhynchus keta | reverse complement strand
CCCCAAGGTGTCGACAGCATTGTGACGTATTTGTAGGCAAATCATTGGACGATTGACCTTAAGAGACTACATCTACCAGGTGGCCGCTTGGTGTCCTCAATTGCAATTATTGCGTAATCTCCAGCTGCGTGTATTTTTTGTTTGCTTCGAGGAGAAACACAGCTGCCACGAATGATCTATCATCGAATAGATATGTGAAAAACACCTTGAGGATTGATTCTAAACAACGTTTGCCATGTTTCTGTCGATATTATGGAGTTCATTTGGTAAAAAGTTTGGCGTTGTAGAGACTGCATTTTCAGATTTCTTTCTCAGCCAAACGTGATGAACAAAACGGAGCGATTTCTCCTACACAAATAATATTTTTGGAAAAAATGAACATTTGCTATCTAACTGAGAGTCTCCTCATTGAAAACATCTGAAGTTCTTCAAAGGTAAATGATTTTATTTGAATGCTTTTCTTGTTTTTGTGAAAATGTTGCCTGCTGAATGCTAGGCTTAATGCTATGCTAGCTATCAATACTCTTACACAAATGCTTGTGTAGCTATGGTTGAAAAGCATATTTTGAAAATCTGAGATGACAGTGTTGTTAACAAAAGGCTAATCTTGTGAGTGAATATATTTCTTTCATTTCATTTGCGATTTTCATGAATAGTTAACGTTGCGTTATGGTAATGAGCTTGAGGCTATAATTACACTCCCGGATACGGGATTGCTCGACGCTAGAGGTTAAAACACTCACTCCCCTTACTTGCTTCCCGAGTCTCAGCGCACTCATTACAGAATAACACCTCACCTAAGAGAAGCATCAGGGAGTGTTTTTTTGTGACAGTGTAAATGACTTTGGGTCTGGGAGCCGTTACAGGCTCTCATGCCTCAGCCAGATTGCCAGACTCCCCTGCCTCCACCGGCTTGTCAGGCTCTCATGCCTCAGCCGGATTACCAGGCTCCCCTGCCTCAGCCGGCTCATCGGGCTTTCATGCCTCCGCCAGATCGCCAGGCTCCCCTGCTTCCACCGGCTCGTCAGGCTCTCATGCCTCAGCCGGATCGCCAGGCTCCCCTGCCTCAGCTGGTCTGGCAGGTTACCGCGCCCCAGCCGGCTCGACAGGTTCCCATGCCTCAGCCGGTGTGACAGGGTCCTGCGCTTCAGCAGGGTTGACCGGTCCGCTCCTGATCCCTGGGTTCGTCCCCTTTGTCAGCATCCTGCGGCATGAGCTGCGTGTCGGGGAGGGGGTACTGTCACCTATACACTCTCCGGCCTCAAGGTCATCAGGCTATTGATTAACCCGCACACCTGTCACCATCGTCAAGCGCACCAGCGCCTCATGACACTCACCCGGACTCCATCACCTCCTTGATTATCTTCCCTATATCTGTCCCTCCTCTTGGTTCTTTCCACAGGTGTTATTGACTCTGTTTCATGTTGGTGCGTTTGTGTTTCGTGTTTATTTATTAAAACACTAACTCCCTGTACTTGCTTCCCGAC
>NW_026277527.1:0-9725 GCF_023373465.1 Oncorhynchus keta | reverse complement strand
CAATTTTGCTGTGCTGTCTATTTGAGATGAAGTGAATCGTTTGTGGACAGCTTTCAGCAAGTTGCAACATTGAAATACAAAAACTTTTTTCCAAAAACAAGCTCTAAATCATGTTTGATGCACTCTGATGTCCAATTTTGCTGTGCTGTCTATTTGAGATGAAATTAACATTTGTGGACAGTTTTCAGCAAGTTGCAACATTGAAATACAAAAACTTTTTTTTCCAAAAACAAGCTCTAAATCATGTTTGATGCACTCTGGATGTCCAATTTTGCTGTGCTGTTTATTTGAGATGAAATTAACAAGTTTTCAGCAAGTTGCAACATGGAAATCCAGAAATAAGCACTTTTCCTTAAACAAGCTCTAAATCATGTTTGATGCACTCTGGATGTCCAATTTTTTGCTGTGCTGTCTATTTGAGATGAAATGAATCGTTTGTGGACAGTTTCAGCAAGTTGCAACATTGAAATACAAAAACTTTTTTCCAAAAACAAGCTCTAAATCATGTTTGATGCACTCTGATGTCCAATTTTTTGCTGTGCTGTTTATTTGAGATGAAATTAACATTTTGGACAGTTTTCAGCAAGTTGCAACGTGGAAATCAAGAAATAAGCACTTTTCCCTAAACAAGCTCTAAATCATGTTTGATGCACTCTGGATGTCCAATTTTGCTGTGCTGTCTATTTGAGATGAAGTGAATCGTTTGTGGACAGTTTTCAGCAAGTTGCAACATTGAAATGCAAAAAAAACGTTTTTTTCCAAAAACAAGCTCTAAATCATGTTTGATGCACTCTGGAGGTGCAGTTTTTGCTGTGCTGTCCATTTGAGATGAAATGAAACGTTTGTGGACAGTTTTCAGCAAGTTGCAACATGGAAATCCAGAAATAAGCACTTTTCCTTAAACAAGCTCTAAATCATGTTTGATGCACTCTGGATGTCCAATTTTTTGCTGTGCTGTTTATTTGAGATGAAATTAACATTTGGGACAGATTTCAGAAAGTTGCAACATTGAAATGCAAAAAAAACTTTTTTTTCCAAAAACAAGCTCTAAATCATGTTTGATGCACTCTGGATGTCCAATTTTTGCTGTGCTGTTTATTTGTGAGGAAATTAACATTTTGGACAGTTTTCAGAAAGTTGCAACATTGAAATACAAAAAAAACTTTTTTTCCAAAAACAAGCTCTAAATCATGTTTGATGCACTCTGGATGTCCAATTTTTGCTGTGCTGTTTATTTGAGATGAAATTAACATTTTGGACAGTTTTCAGCAAGTTGCAACGTGGAAATCAAGAAATAAGCACTTTTCCCTAAACAAGCTCTAAATCATGTTTGATGCACTCTGGATAACATTTTGTTTTGTTATGTTCATTCGAGATGTTATGAAAACACTGTAAAAAGTGTAAATAAGCACTTTCCCATAAACAAGCTCTAAATCATGTTTGATGCACTCTGGAGGTGCAGTTTTTGCTGTGCTGTCCATTTGAGATGAAATGAAACGTTTGTGGACAGTTTTCAGCAAGTTGCAACATGGAAATCCAGAAATAAGCACTTTTCCTTAAACAAGCTCTAAATCATGTTTGATGCACTCTGGATGTCCAATTTTTGCTGTGCTGTCTATTTGAGATGAAGTGAATCGTTTGTGGACAGCTTTCAGCAAGTTGCAACATTGAAATACAAAAAAAACTTTTTTTCCAAAAACAAGCTCTAAATCATGTTTGATGCACTCTGGATGTCCAATTTTTTGCTGTGCTGTTTATTTGAGATGAAATTAACATTTTGGACAGTTTTCAGGCAACGAAATCAAGAAATAAGCACTTTTCCCTAAAACAAGCTCTAAATCATGTTTGATGCAACATTTTGTTTTGAAATGTTATGAAAACACAGAAATAAGCACTTTCCCATAAACAAGCTCTAAATCATGTTTGATGCACTCTGATGTCCAATTTTTGCTGTGCTGTCTATTTGAGATGAAATGTGAACGTTTGTGGACAGTTTTCAGCAAGTTGCAACATTGAAATACAAAAAACTTTTTTCCAAAAACAAGCTCTAAATCATGTTTGATGCACTCTGATGTCCAATTTTTGCTGTGCTGTTTATTTGAGATGAAATTAACATTTTGGACAGTTTTCAGCAAGTTGCAACGTGGAAATCAGAAATAAGCACTTTCCCTAAACAAGCTCTAAATCATGTTTGATGCACTCTGGACATTTTGTTTTGTTAATTCGAGATAAAAAACTTTTTTTTCCCAAAACAAGCTCTAAATCATGTTTGATGCACTCTGAGGTCCAGTTTTTGCTGTGCTGTCCATTTGAGATGAAATGAAACGTTTTGGACAGTTTTCAGCAAGTTGCAACATGGAAATCCAGAAATAAGCACTTTTCCCTAAACAAGCTCTAAATCATGTTTGATGCACTCTGGATGTCCAATTTTGCTGTGCTGTCTATTTGAGATGAAGTGAATCGTTTGTGGACAGTTTTCAGCAAGTTGCAACATTGAAATACAAAAAAACTTTTTTTCCAAAAACAAGCTCTAAATCATGTTTGATGCACTCTGATGTCCAATTTTTTGCTGTGCTGTTTATTTGAGATGAAATGAAACATTTTGGACAGTTTTCAGCAAGTTGCAACATGGAAATCCAGAAATAAGCACTTTTCCCCCTAAACAAGCTCTAAATCATGTTTGATGCACTCTGGATGTCCAATTTTTTGCTGTGCTGTTTATTTGAGATGAAATTAACATTTGGGACAGATTTCAGAAAGTTGCAACATTGAAATGCAAAAAACTTTTTTCCAAAACAAGCTCTAAATCATGTTTGATGCACTCTGATGTCCAATTTTTGCTGTGCTGTCCATTTGAGATGAAATGAACAAGTTTTCAGCAAAAATAACTTTTCAAAACAAGCTCTAAATCATGTTTGATGCACTCTGGATTGTCATTGAATGCAAAAACACTTTACAATAAACAAGCTCTAAATCATGTTTGATGCACTCTGAAGATGAAGTGAATCGTTTGTGGACAGTTTTCAGCAAGTTGCAACATGGAAATCCAAAAACAAACAAGCTCTAAATCATGTTTGATGCACTCTGGATGTCCAGTTTTTGCTGTGCTGTCCATTTGAGATGAAATGAACATTTTGGGACAGTTTTCAGCAAGTTGCAACATTGAAATACAAAAAACTTTTTTCCAAAAACAAGCTCTAAATCATGTTTGATGCACTCTGATGTCCAATTTTTGCTGTGCTGTTTATTTGAGATGAAATTAACATTTTGACAGTTTTCAGCAAGTTGCAACGTGAAATCAGTTTGAAGCACTCTGCAAACAAGCTCTGTAAAAAGTGTAAATCATGTTTGATGTCAAATTTTTGATGCACTTTGTCCAGTGTGTGCTGTCCATTTGAGATGAAATGAACATTTGTTTTCAGCAAGTTGCAACATTGAAATAAAAAAAGCACTTTTTTTCCAAAAACAAGCTCTAAATCATGTTTGATGCACTCTGATGTCCAGTTTTTGCTGTGCTGAGATGAAAATTCAGTTTTCAGCATTTGAACATGGAAATACAAAAACTGAAAAAACAAGCTCTAAATCATGTTTGATGGACAGTTTTTTATTTGAGATGAAATTAACATTTTGGACAGTTTTCAGCAAGTTGCAACATGGAAATCAAAACTTTTCCCTAAACAAGCTCTAAATCATGTTTGATGCACTCTGGATGTCCAATTTTTGCTGTGCTGTCTATTTGAGATGAAGTGAATCGTTTGTGGACAGTTTTCAGCAAGTTGCAACATTGAAATGCAAAAACTTTTTTTTCCAAAAACAAGCTCTAAATCATGTTTGATGCACTCTGAGTCCAGTTTTTGCTGTGCTGTCCATTTGAGATGAAATGAAACGTTTGTGGACAGTTTTCAGCAAGTTGCAACATGGAAATCCAGAAATAAGCACTTTTCCTTAAACAAGCTCTAAATCATGTTTGATGCACTCTGATGTCCAATTTTTTGCTGTGCTGTTTATTTGAGATGAAGTTTGGGACAGTTTTGGACAGTTTTTTCAGCAAGTTGCAACAACATTGAAATACAAAATAAAAAAACTTTTTTTCCAAAAACAAGCTCTAAATCATGTTTGATGCACTCTGGATGTCCAATTTTTTGCTGTGCTGTTTATTTGAGATGAAATTAACATTTTGGACAGTTTTCAGCAAGTTGCAACATGGAAATCAAGAAATAAGCACTTTTCCCTAAAACAAGCTCTAAATCATGTTTGATGCACTCTGGATAACATTTTGTTTTGTTATGTTTTCGAGATGTTATGAAAACACTGTAAAAAGTGTATTTGAGATGAAATGAAGGTGCAGTTTTTGCTGGACATTTGAGATTTTCAAAGCAAGTTGCAACATGGAAATCCAGAAATAAGCACTTTTCCTTAAACAAGCTCTAAATCATGTTTGATGCACTCTGATGTCCAATTTTTGCTGTGCTGTCTATTTGAGATGAAGTGAATCGTTTGTGGACAGCTTTCAGCAAGTTGCAACATTGAAATACAAAAAACTTTTTTCCAAAAACAAGCTCTAAATCATGTTTGATGCACTCTGGATGTCCAATTTTTTGCTGTGCTGTTTATTTGAGATGAAATTAACATTTTGGACAGTTTTCAGCAAGTTGCAACATGGAAATCAAGAAATAAGCACTTTTCCCTAAACAAGCTCTAAATCATGTTTGATGCACTCTGGATGTCCAATTTTGCTGTGCTGTCTATTTGAGATGAAGTGAATCGTTTGTGGACAGTTTTCAGCAAGTTGCAACATTGAAATGCAAAAAAAGCACTTTTCCAAAAACAAGCTCTAAATCATGTTTGATGCACTCTGGGTGCAGTTTTTGCTGTGCTGTCCATTTGAGATGAAATGAAACGTTTGTGGACAGTTTTCAGCAAGTTGCAACATGGAAATCAGAAATAAGCACTTTTCCTTAAACAAGCTCTAAATCATGTTTGATGCACTCTGGATGTCCAATTTTTGCTGTGCTGTCTATTTGAGATGAAATGAACATTTGTGGACAGTTTTCAGCAAGTTGCAACATTGAAATACAAAAAACTTTTTTTTCCAAAAACAAGCTCTAAATCATGTTTGATGCACTCTGATGTCCAATTTTTGCTGTGCTGTTTATTTGAGATGAAATTAACATTTTGGACAGTTTTCAGCAAGTTGCAACATGGAAATCCAGAAATAAGCACTTTTCCCAAAAACAAGCTCTAAATCATGTTTGATGCACTCTGGATGTCCAATTTTTGCTGTGCTGTCTATTTGAGATGAAGTGAATCGTTTGTGGACAGCTTTCAGCAAGTTGCAACATTGAAATACAAAAAAAACTTTTTTTCCAAAAACAAGCTCTAAATCATGTTTGATGCACTCTGGATGTCCAATTTTTTGCTGTGCTGTTTATTTGAGATGAAATTAACATTTTGGACAGTTTTCAGCAAGTTGCAACGTGGAAATCAAGAAATAAGCACTTTTCCCTAAACAAGCTCTAAATCATGTTTGATGCACTCTGGATGTCCAATTTTTGCTGTGCTGTCTATTTGAGATGAAGTGAATCGTTTGTGGACAGTTTTCAGCAAGTTGCAACATTGAAATGCAAAAAAAACTTTTTTTTCCAAAAACAAGCTCTAAATCATGTTTGATGCACTCTGGAGGTGCAGTTTTTGCTGTGCTGTCCATTTGAGATGAAATGAAACGTTTGTGGACAGTTTTCAGCAAGTTGCAACATGGAAATCCAGAAATAAGCACTTTTCCTTAAACAAGCTCTAAATCATGTTTGATGCACTCTGGATGTCCAATTTTTTGCTGTGCTGTTTATTTGAGATGAAATTAACATTTGGGACAGATTTCAGAAAGTTGCAACATTGAAATGCAAAAAAAACTTTTTTTTCCAAAAACAAGCTCTAAATCATGTTTGATGCACTCTGGATGTCCAATTTTGCTGTGCTGTTTATTTGTGAGAAATTAACATTTTGGACAGTTTTGGAAAGTTGCAACATTGAAATACAAAAAAACTTTTTTCCAAAAACAAGCTCTAAATCATGTTTGATGCACTCTGGATGTCCAATTTTTTGCTGTGCTGTTTATTTGAGATGAAATTAACATTTTGAAAGTTTTCAGCAAGTTGCAAAAAATCAAGAAATAAGCACTTTTCCCTAAACAAGCTCTAAATCATGTTTGATGCACTCTGGATAACATTTTGTTTTGTTATGTTTATTTGAGATGAAATGAAAACACTGTAAAAAGTGTAAATAAGCAAAAGCTTTCCCATAAACAAGCTCTAAATCATGTTTGATGCACTCTGGATGTCCAGTTTTTGCTGTGCTGTCCATTTGAGATGAAATGAAACGTTTGTGGACAGTTTTTGAAATACAAAAAACTTTTTTCCAAAAACAAGCTCTAAATCATGTTTGATGCACTCTGAGGTCAGTTTTTGCTGTGCTGTCCATTTGAGATGAAATGAAACGTTTGTGGACAGTTTTCAGCAAGTTGCAACATGGAAATCCAGAAATAAGCACTTTTCCCTAAACAAGCTCTAAATCATGTTTGATGCACTCTGGATGTCCAATTTTTGCTGTGCTGTCTATTTGAGATGAAATGAATCATTTGGGACAGTTTTCAGCAAGTTGCAACATTGAAATACAAAAAACTTTTTTTTCCAAAAACAAGCTCTAAATCATGTTTGATGCACTCTGGATGTCCAATTTTTGCTGTGCTGTTTATTTGAGATGAAATTAACATTTTGGACAGTTTTCAGCAAGTTGCAACGTGGAAATCAAGAAATAAGCACTTTTCCCTAAACAAGCTCTAAATCATGTTTGATGCACTCTGGATAACATTTTGTTTTGTTAATTCGAGATGTTAAAAACACTGTAAAAAGTGTAAATAAGCACTTTCCCATAAACAAGCTCTAAATCATGTTTGATGCACTCTGAGGTGCAGTTTTTGCTGTGCTGTCCATTTGAGATGAAATGAAACGTTTGTGGACAGTTTTCAGCAAGTTGCAACATGGAAATCCAGAAATAAGCACTTTTCCTTAAACAAGCTCTAAATCATGTTTGATGCACTCTGATGTCCAATTTTGCTGTGCTGTCTATTTGAGATGAAGTGAATCGTTTGTGGACAGCTTTCAGCAAGTTGCAACATTGAAATACAAAAAAACTTTTTTCCAAAAACAAGCTCTAAATCATGTTTGATGCACTCTGATGTCCAATTTTTTGCTGTGCTGTTTATTTGAGATGAAATTAACATTTTGGACAGTTTTCAGCAAGTTGCAACGTGGAAATCAAGAAATAAGCACTTTTCCCTAAACAAGCTCTAAATCATGTTTGATGCACTCTGGATAACATTTTGTTTTGTTATGTTCATTCGAGATGTTATGAAAACACTGTAAAAAGTGTAAATAAGCACTTTCCCATAAACAAGCTCTAAATCATGTTTGATGCACTCTGATGCAGTTTTTGCTGTGCTGTCCATTTGAGATGAAATGAAACGTTTGTGGACAGTTTTCAGCAAGTTGCAACATGGAAATCCAGAAATAAGCACTTTTTTCTGTAAACAAGCTCTAAATCATGTTTGATGCACTCTGGATGTCCAATTTTTTGCTGTGCTGTCTATTTGAGATGAAATGAATCGTTTGTGGACAGTTTTCAGCAAGTTGCAACATTGAAATACAAAAAAAGCTTTTTTCCAAAACAAGCTCTAAATCATGTTTGATGCACTCTGATGTCCAATTTTGCTGTGCTGTTTATTTGAGATGAAATTAACATTTTGACAGTTTTCAGCAAGTTGCAACATGGAAATCAAGAAATAAGCACTTTTCCCTAAACAAGCTCTAAATCATGTTTGATGCACTCTGATGTCCAATTTTGCTGTGCTGTCTATTTGAGATGAAGTGAATCATTGTGGACAGTTTTCAGCAAGTTGCAACATTGAAATACAAAAAACTTTTTTTTCCAAAACAAGCTCTAAATCATGTTTGATGCACTCTGGATGTCCAGTTTTTGCTGTGCTGTCCATTTGAGATGAAATGAAACGTTTGTGGACAGTTTTCAGCAAGTTGCAACATGGAAATCCAGAAATAAGCACTTTTCCAAAAACAAGCTCTAAATCATGTTTGATGCACTCTGGATGTCCAATTTTGCTGTGCTGTCTATTTGAGATGAAATGAACATTTTGGACAGTTTTCAGCAAGTTGCAACATTGAAATACAAAAAAACTTTTTTTTCCAAAAACAAGCTCTAAATCATGTTTGATGCACTCTGATGTCCAATTTTTGCTGTGCTGTTTATTTGAGATGAAATTAACATTTTGGACAGTTTTCAGCAAGTTGCAACATTGAAATCAAGAAATAAGCACTTTTCCCTAAACAAGCTCTAAATCATGTTTGATGCACTCTGATGTCCAATTTTGCTGTGCTGTCTATTTGAGATGAAGTGAATCGTTTGTGGACAGTTTTCAGCAAGTTGCAACATTGAAATGCAAAAAACGTTTTTTTCCAAAAACAAGCTCTAAATCATGTTTGATGCACTCTGAGGTGCAGTTTTTGCTGTGCTGTCCATTTGAGATGAAATGAAACGTTTGTGGACAGTTTTCAGCAAGTTGCAACATGGAAATCCAGAAATAAGCACTTTTCCTTAAACAAGCTCTAAATCATGTTTGATGCACTCTGATGTCCAATTTTTGCTGTGCTGTTTATTTGAGATGAAATTAACATTTGGGACAGTTTTCAGAAAGTTGCAACATTGAAATACAAAAAAAAAATACTTTTTTTTCCAAAAACAAGCTCTAAATCATGTTTGATGCACTCTGATGTCCAATTTTGCTGTGCTGTTTATTTGAGATGAAATTAACATTTTGGACAGTTTTCAGAAAGTTGCAACATTGAAATACAAAAAACTTTTTTTTCCAAAAACAAGCTCTAAATCATGTTTGATGCACTCTGGATGTCCAATTTTGCTGTGCTGTTTATTTGAGATGAAATTAACATTTTGACAGTTTTCAGCAAGTTGCAACGTGGAAATCAAGAAATAAGCACTTTTCCCTAAACAAGCTCTAAATCATGTTTGATGCACTCTGGATAACATTTTGTTTTGTTATGTTCATTCGAGATGTTATGAAAACACTGTAAAAAGTGTAAATAAGCACTTTCCCATAAACAAGCTCTAAATCATGTTTGATGCACTCTGAGGTGCAGTTTTTGCTGTGCTGTCCATTTGAGATGAAATGAAACGTTTGTGGACAGTTTTCAGCAAGTTGCAACATGGAAATCCAGAAATAAGCACTTTTCCTAAACAAGCTCTAAATCATGTTTGATGCACTCTGGATGTCCAATTTTGCTGTGCTGTCTATTTGAGATGAAGTGAATCGTTTGTGGACAGTTTTCAGCAAGTTGCAACATTGAAATACAAAAAACTTTTTTTCCAAAACAAGCTCTAAATCATGTTTGATGCACTCTGATGTCCAATTTTTTGCTGTGCTGTTTATTTGAGATGAAATTAACATTTTGACAGTTTTCAGCAAGTTGCAACGTGGAAATCAAGAAATAAGCACTTTTCCCTAAACAAGCTCTAAATCATGTTTGATGCACTCTGGATGTCCAATTTTGCTGTGCTGTCTATTTGAGATGAAGTGAATCGTTTGTGGACAGTTTTCAGCAAGTTGCAACATTGAAATGCAAAAAAACTTTTTTTTCCAA
>NW_026277526.1:0-90434 GCF_023373465.1 Oncorhynchus keta | reverse complement strand
ATTACATTTACATTTAAGTCATTTAGCAGATGCTCTTATCCAGAGCGACTTACAAATTGGTGCATTCACCTTATGACATCCAGTGGAACAGTCACTTTACAATAGTGCATCTAAATCTTAAAAGGGGGGTGAGAAGGATTACTTATCCTATCCTAGGTATTCCTTAAAGAGGTGGGGTTTCAGGTGTCTCCGGAAGGTGGTGATTGACTCCGCTGTCCTGGTGTCGTGAGGGAGTTTGTTCCACCATTGGGGGCCAGAGCAGGGAACAGTTTTGACTGGGCTGAGCGGGAACTGTACTTCCTCAGTGGTAGGGAGGCGAGCAGGCCAGAGGTGGATGAACGCAGTGCCCTTGTTTGGGTGTAGGGCCTGATCAGAGCCTGGAGGTACTGGGGTGCCGTTCCCCTCACAGCTCCGTAGGCAAGCACCATGGTCTTGTAGCGGATGCGAGCTTCAACTGGAAGCCAGTGGAGAGAGCGGAGGAGCTAACCCGCTGCGTCTGGAGGATCACGTCTGCCGAATAACCCCTGGGGTGCCCAGATAATGTCTAATAATGTTCCCCCTCCGGTTTCCACGTGTCAGAGATGGAAGTGGATAAACCGACTCAAAACTAGAAACCTAACCCTAACCCCCTAACCCTAACCCCCTAACCCTAACACCCTAACCCCTAACCCTAACCCTAACACCCCTAACCCTAACCCTAACCCTAACGCGCGTATATGATGTGGAGGAGTGCAACCCCTCCCTTCCCCCTTCCGGTTTCCACGTGTCAGAGATGGAAGTGGATAAACCGACTCAAAACTAGAAACCTAACCCTAACCCCTAACCCTAACCCTCCAACCCGCGCGTATATGATGTGGAGGAGTGCAACCCCTCCCTTCCCCCTTCCGGTATCCACGTGTCAGAGATGGAAGTGGATAAACCGACTCAAAACTAGAAACCTAACCCTAACCCCTAACCCTAACCCCTAACCCTAACCCCTAACCCTAACCCTCCCGACCCGCGCGTATATGATGTGGAGTGCAACCCCTCCCTTCCCCTTCCGGTATCCACGTGTCAGAGATGGAAGTGGATCAACCGACTCAAAACTAGAAACCTAACCCTAACCCCTAACCCTAATCCTAACCCTAACCCCCTAACCCACCCTAACCCTAAACCCTAACCCCCTAACCCTAACCCTCTAACCCCCTAACCCTAACCCTAACCCCTAACTCTAACCCTAACACCCTAACCCTCTAACCCTAACCCTAAACCCTAACCCCCTACCCCTAACCCTCCGACCCGCGCGTATATGATGTGGAGTGCAACCCCTCCCTTCCCCCTCCGGTTTCCACGTGTCAGAGATGGAAGTGGATCAACCGACTCAAAACTAGAGACCTAACCCTAACCCCCCTAACCCCTAACCCTCCGACCCTCCGCGTATATGATGTGGAGTGCAACCCCTCCCTTCCCCCTCCGGTATCCACGTGTCAGAGATGGAAGTGGATCAACCGACTCAAAACTAGAAACCTAACCCTAACCCCTAACCTAATCCTAACCCCTAACACCCTAACCCTAAACCTAACCCCCCTAAACCACCCTAACCCTAACCCCCCTAACCCTCTAACCCTAACCCCTAACCTCTAACCCTAATAAGGGCTCAATGAGCCCTACCTGTGGGCCAATATGGGACTAATTGGACGGGGAAGGAGAATTTGACCATAAAGCTCACCTAGCTGTCTCTTTAATCACGAAAGGCTGGTTGGCTTAATGGTTAGGGTGCTTGACTCACAATGAATGGGTCGAGTGTTCGTGCCAGGCCTGGGTAATTTTTTTTTTTCCCACAGGGGCCTGGTAACCCAAAAAGACCTATAAAGGCCCATAGGCCTATAGGCCAGAAAGCCACTGGCCTGGCCTGGGACAAAAAGCCACTGCCCTGGCATTAAGGGCTTATTTGACCTAACCGGTTGACATGACATTTTCAGGGAATGAGATGAAACAAAGAGGCAATAAATGATAAACTCTTTCTCATGGGATGAAGGGACATACAGGCCTAAAATACAAACACCCCTAACCAGTTTATATGCCTCTATCTGGCCTCAAGGCCTTAGTTGACCTTTTTTGGCCGCCATCTTGGGCTATATTCAAAATCACCAAAACGTGAATAAATCAAAAAGCACATGTCCAATCTGGATGGTTTTTTTTTTAAACGAAAGGGCACACATAGACGGGCATTGTCATCTAATTAAAACAGTTTTTTTTATAGAACCTTTTAATAGATAAATGCGTTTATAGTTTTGGGAAAAAAGTGCATGTTACTGGAAACATAGGTTCCTACCAGGGCATTTTTTTTACATGCTCTACTTGTTGCCCATTGAGAGGGTATGACACGAACCCAGACAGGGGATATTTAGGTACAATACAAATGTACGTGACTATGGGCTGTTTTAAATCTGTATTGCTGAAAAACAGCGTAACATTTTTAAGGTAATTTCCATTGAGCCTGACATATGCAGCGTTTGCAGTGAATGCCGTCTCCACGAACGCAGGAACATTGCCTTTACATTCAATGGAGCGTCTGCTATACGAATTGAATCCAGCCTTATGTTGTCCAAGGCACACAATAGGAATGTTGGGGCTAGAAACTTGTAAAATAAAAAATATTTGAAAGATAGCAAATAGTAGCCAAGAGATCATGTACTGCAGAGAACAACAGCTTTATTGAATCACTATTCGTTTCAAACAGTAAGATTAAGGAATGAAAATGCTTAAAGGAAATTACTATAAAATATATTATCCATCTGTGGACATACCTAAAGCTTGGAGCTCTACAAGTTCCCATTTCACCCCTAAATATTAATTTATGCATAAATGGCAGTACCACCTCGAACCATATATTTAAATAAGACATATTTATAATCTTTTCTATAAATGTACTAATCTAAAATGCCCATGGATCAATGGTAGCTCTGAGGAACAGAGTGAATATTATAGAAAGGGCTGTTGTTGATTTCAGAGAAGAAAATGCAAATGCTTGAAAACCCCTGGAGTCAGGCTCTACCAGATCCAAAGTAAATCTACTATAGACTAAAAGGCATGCCTAATGGAGAATCTCAATTGAAAATGCTCTTCAGTGCAGAGCAAGGTGTAATCTGTATCTGGGAAACCGAACCCTGGAGACAGGCTCTTGCTGGCTGCCACTCCAGCGCACGTTTACGTTGGCCTTCAGCGACATCCTGCACATAGCGAAGGTCAGGTAGATCTCAACCTTGGGGGAAAAAAAGAAGAATAGGTTATAGTTGACACATTTTAATGTGAATGTTCTAAGTCACTAGGACTTTCTCGAGACCAGTCTTGATCAATGAACAATAATAGTAATCATATATGGATTAAAGACCCAAAGATACGTCCAGGTTCCCCCAGGTTCTGGTATTAGTTCCCGCAGGGGGCAGATGCTGAGAGTCATTGTCATCCAGGCTCAGTATCCCATCCTGGCTCCCCTGTGGGAGACAGAGAGAGATGCATGGTGGGGTGGATGTGTGCATATCAATACATATCCCCGACTCATACTTCTTCTTCCTCCAAACACGGCAAGTGGAGTTTAGACCAAAAAGCTCTATTTTTGTCTCATCAGACCACATGACCTTCTCCCATTCCTCCTCTGGATCATCCAGATGGTCATTGGAAAACTTCAGACGGGCCTGGACATGGCTGGCTTGAGCAGGGGGACCTTGCGTGCACTGCAGGATTTTAATCCATGACGGCGTAGTGTTTTACTAATGGTTTTCTTTGAGACTGTGGTCCCAGCTCTCTTCAGGTCATTGACCAGGTCCTGCCATGTAGTTCTGGGCTGATCCCTCACCTTCCACATGATCATTGATGCCCCACGAGGTGAGATCATGCATGGAGCCCCAGACTGAGGGTGATTGACCGTCATCTTGAACTTCTTCCATTTTCTAATAATTGTGCCAACAGTTGTTGCCTTCTCACCAAGCTGCTTGCCTATTTTCCTGTAGCCCATCCCAGCCTTGTACAGGTCTACATTTGTATCCCTGATGCCCTTACACAGCCCTCTGGCCTTGGCCATTGTGGAGAGGTTGGAGTCTGTTTGATTGTGTGTGTGGACAGGTGTCTTGTATACAGGTAACGAGTTCAAACAGGTGTACATGTAAAAACACAGATATTAAAAACAATTCAAAAAATCTACCTGTAGTAGAGCATGCTGGGTAAAAAGTTAATTTGTTCTAACTTTAAAAACTTGCATTGATGTGACTCATTTAGATGTGAGCCAGTAGCACATAGACATTTTAATAATGACTTTTCATTGACTGAGTTCAACTTACTAGAAGTATTTGAGTTATAAATGCACAAAGTGCGGCACCACGAATGGTCATTGTTCTCCCTCCTTTCTTTACCTTGATGAGCAGGTTGATGCCCACTTTGTGGTCACGAAGCTTCGCCAAGATCTGGTTGGAGTTTCTGACCATTAGGCTGTTTGAGATGGTCAGGGTCTGGCTAGAGTACTCCCAGGATACATTCAGGTGGAAAGAGATATGACGCAGCTTCAGGACCTGTGTGTAGAGATTATTAGAAAATGAATTTGCATTGTATTGTACAGCTTGAGATGACATATCATTTACATGATACCTGGCTGGAGAATGTAGACGTAGAGAAACCGCCGATTAGAGAGTGATGAGTTTTACTTACAAGGACTATGGTGTGTGGTTGTTTTAACTACCTTAATTGAAGGCACTGAGGTATAACAACATTTTACTGCCAATTTAAGTGTACAATTTAAAACTCCCTATCATGGCTAGATTTAATTTCCACCATGCATGATGCTGGTTCTGCTTTTCTACAGTATATATTTACCCATGGAGTTGAAAAAAAAAAAAAAAAAATATTATTTTTTGTTATATTTAAAATTATAAAATATTAAAAATCTAAATAGGAAAATATCCTAAATCCTAAAATCACACAGACGGGAGAGAGAATTTTTGCCGCTAGGTTTGTGTGAAGAGGACACTGTTTTCAAGAAGAGGAACCACCTGTGAAACATGATCTGCTATGTCAAAAGAAGATTCAAAAGATGTCTTACAAAAGCGTTGGACATTTTCTGAGCCAATAGGTGGAACCGTTGACCAATGTGGAGTTGTTGGTTTTCCATCACTTCAACTTGACCCAGAAAAAAACTGAACTATATCAGCAGAAACATTAAGACAGATGTTATAAATTAAAATAATCAATGTATAAAAACCTGCAAGTCAAATTATGTTGCAACATGTTAGTAAGATATTCTCCGCCATTTGTACATCAATAGCCTAGCGATTAAGACCTGATGTGTACTGGTTTGAATCCCTGAGCTGACTAGGTGAGAAATCTGTTGATGTGCCCTTGCGCAAGGCACTTAACCCTAATTGCTCCTGTAAGTCACTCTGGATAAGACTGTCTGCTAAATAACTAAAATGTAAATCTAATAGATCACATAGTAAGGTTGTTAAATTTAAATGGTATTAAATGGTACACTGACTTCTCACTTAAAAAATAAAATAAAAGCTGGTTTACCATGTCCCAGTTCTTCTCTTAATTGCCAAGGATCAATACTTACCCCAACAGGATTGGTTTTGGATTGGTTTGGTTTTCTGTCCTGCATAAGCGGCCACTGCTTTTATAGACGGGAAACACATGTTTTAATGTATCAACAGGAGTAAACATGAGATTTTCGCCACCTGTCGCTGATGTAACCTGCCATCATGGATAATAATACGTCAATCCAATCATCAGGCATTATTTGACAAATATATTATATTGCTTCTTTATTAGCACCAATATTTTATTGTTTAATGTCAATTAAATGTCCTATGGTGTTAGCACAGACCTCAAAGTAGACACACAGAGAAGGAACTATCAAGGACTTGAGACCTGACGAAGACCAATAAAGGTATCTGTTGGAGCAAGTGTGTAGGCCATACTTCATTGATTGATTGATTTTGGGGTAAAAATTTGCCTGGGAAAACATGTGAATCTGTTAACCTTGCAGTTAGGAGCATGCGCTTGACTACACAATGCTACCTTGTTGAAGCCTTCTTGACTTGGTGTACTGTGTCTTGACAAAAGTTATTTTTCAAATGAAATCAAATGAGTTCAATTATTAACAGACAGATTATTTAACTTATAATTCCAGTGGGTTAGAAGTTTACATACACCAAATTGAAACTGTGCCTTTAAACAGCTTTTGAAAAATGCCAGAAAATTATGTCATGGTTTTAAAAGCTTCTGAAAGGCTAATTGACATCATTTCAGTATTTTTCCATTTATCTCAAAGTGCTTCAGAAACCCAGGCAGAAACCCACGGTGGCTAAAAACTGCCACAAATGATTTATCATCGAATAGATATGTGAAAAACACCTTGAGGATTGATTCTAAACAACGTTTGCCATGTTTCTGTCGGTAGGACATGTTTCTGTGCAACTGGTGATTGAAAATAGGCACCTGGGAACCCAAAAATTAAAACACGGTCCTAAATGCATGGTTTTACCGGGCACCCTACTACGGCCCTCTATCCATGGGCGCCCCTCATACATCTGTGCATCTGGTGATTGAAAATAGGCACCTGGGAACCCAAAAATTAAAATACTCTCCAAAATGCACTTTTCGGTCATTCTGATATTAATTCAGAGTTCAGAGCTTCTGCTCTTTTCTATAACTTATAGGGAACATAATATATGACCTATACTTGGCATGTAGGGTCCTCACTTGTCACAAATTGGGATATGGGGAGGGGAATGGGTAGGGTAATTGCAAATGAAATACTGTAGTATTTTTAAAGTAAACAATTAACAAGTCAATAACACAGTAGGAAAAAAATAAAAGGGGAGTCTATATACATTGTGTGCAAAAGGCATGAGGAGGTAGGCGAATAATTACAATTTTGCAGATTAACACTGGAGTGATAAATGATCAGATGGTCATGTACAGGTAGAGATATTTTTTTCTACTGTGTTATTGACTTGTTAATTGTTTACTCCATGTGTAACTCTGTGTTATTGACTTGTTAATTGTTTACTCCATGTGTAACTCTTGTGTTGTCTGTTCACACTGCTGTGCTTTATCTTGGCCAGGTCGCAGTTGCAAATTAGAACTTGTTCTCAACTAGCCTACCTGGTTAAATAAAGGTGAAATAAAAATATATATATTTTTTTTATCACCAAGCGATCCAAAAATTATGACAACATAATCCTGCCCACCATCTCTGCACATCTGATAATGTTGCCATATCGTAACATAAAGAACATATTCTCAGAAGGCCTGGAGCGTTCTGCATTGACACTTGCTCCTGAAAAGACACTCTCCTCTCTGTGTGTGTGTGTGTGTGTGTGTGTGTGTGTGTGTGTGTGTGTGTGTGTGTGTGTGTGTGTGTGTGTGTGTGTGTGTGTGTGTGTGTGTGCGCTGACTCTCTGCCTCTCTCTGATTGAACAAAGCTGCTGCGGGCATCATGTTCCGAAGAGTAACCATCTGGCGTCGTGTTGGATACATGTCCAGGACCCCAGGAGCCAAACAGAGGCTGAGTCTCAAATAGGCACACTATTCCCTACATAGTGAACCAAAAGTAGTGCACTATATAGGGAATAGGGTGCCATTTGGGACTCACAGAGAGCGTAAACTTGTTCACCCCAACCCTGCAACCCGGATAAACAGATGGCTGAATGTCTCACACTCCATCAAACAACCTTTAAAGAGAGCAGAGAGCGGAGATTGGCTTTGTCCCAACATCATGCAATGAGATGAAATCATTTATGAATATTGGCAGAATGGGCCACGAATGGAACAAATTCCATATTGAGTGTAGTACCCCTTGCGACTGCAATTGTTTTCAAAGATAACCAAGCAAACGAACAAATAAACACAGCCAGCTGTATTTCATAGACTTACATTGATCAGATACACCCCAGACTGGTCACATTTTGCCTCCTCCACCTCTTTTACCAACACGTTTTTATATAGGCCTGGTCTGTGGCCATATATGGATGTAAAGTAGGCACACAGGTACCCATAAAACCGGTACTGATTACTCTGTGTCCTTGTTTCTTCCAATGTTTCTGTGAACATGAAAATAAAAAAGGCAGTTTCATAATCCCACTCCATAATGCAGCTTCATAATCCCACTCCATAATGCATTTTAAATGGCCCCTATGATCAGACCAAGTGAGCTACATGAGATTACTTTTTTGCACGGTCCTGTGGTCAGACCGGTCTGAGTGAGCTACATGACACTACTTTTTTGCATGGTCCCTGCGGACCGGTGACCGAGTGAGCTACATGAGATTACTTTTACGCAGACAAAGCCTGCTACATGAGACTACTTTTTGCATGGTCACTGTGGTCAGACCGAGCGAGCTACGGTCAAGCGGGAGATCTTGTTGAAAGGCCTAGAGTTTGTGTTTATGCCATTAACTGCTCTCTGTGTCTTTCAGCACTGCACCTTTTCACACCATTCTTGCTGTGTGTGTGTGAGAGAGCTTTTCTTTGACATCTGTTGGGAAAAATGACTGACTTACAGTTTATGGGGGTTGCCTAATTAACCTGTTCTTACTGATTTTCACTCCATACCACCCTGAACAGGGTATGGGACGGGAAGGAAAGTTCAGAGGTCACTTCAACACTCTGCCTCTGCTCCGTTCCGTCAATCACCCTGGTCAGGTGAGGGAAGGTTAGGAGGGTTTGCGTTTCCCAAAAGGAGTCCGTTCCTATGTCAACTTTGTGAGGGTATGACCGGGTCTCTGGCTCCCCTGGTATGGTTGGGGTGGGCTGCTTTCTTGGGGGGTTTTCTTGTCTTTGGTTCTAGTAGGTCTTGGGTTGGTGAGCTCGGGTTGTCCTATGTGGTCGGAGTGGGTGGGGGCCTATTATGCCATTCGTAGAAGCCTAAAAAAGGGGACTCTGTGTGAGGTGAAGTCGGCGTTCCTATGATGAGACTAGGCTACCGGTCAAAACTTTTTCTGCTGGCCCCTCTGTGCATGTCTTCTTTAAAATGATTTGAGAGGTTTGGTGTCTAGGGGTCCCGGAAACCCATGGGGTGGGATTAGCTGTGGGTATAGTTGCCAGCTGAGGGGATTCATCCAGTGGTCCTGTTCAGCAATCCTATGTTAGGTGGTGTTGGCTGGGAAGAGTATGTGGAGATAGATGGTTGTGGAGTTGTAACCTGTTCCTGCTGGTTTTCATTCCATCCCACCCAGGTCTGGGTATGGGATGGAGATAAAAAATCAGAGGCCACCTTAACACTCTGCCTCTGTTACGTTCCCTCAATCACCCTGGTAAGGGTATGATGTGGGGAAGTTTAGGAGGCTTTGCGTTGTCCAAAAGGAGCCCGTTCCTATGTCAACCTTATGAGGGTATGACCAGGTCTCTGGGTCCCCTGGTATGGTGGGGGTAAGCTGTTTTCTTTGAGGGGTTTCTTTGTCTTTGGTTCTTAGTTGATCTTGGGTTGGTGAGACCGGGTTGTCCTGTGTGGTCGGAGTAGGTAGGAGCCTGTTGTGCCATTCGATGAAGCCTGAAAAACAGAGAGTCTTATGTAAGGTGAATGCGACGATCCTATGATGAGACAAGGTTGCCGGTTTAAACTCTTTTTCGGCCGGACCCTCTGTGCGTCTCTTTCAAAATGTGTAGAGGGTCTATGTAGATAACTATGCCCCGTCGAAATTGTTTGGGCTTGTATTGTGGTGAAGTAGGGGGTCTGAGTAGCCATCAGAGTGCCCAGGGTCATCGCTGTCCTGTAGATCTTCCGTGTGTGTCCCTGTGTACAACTGAAAGTAAGGGTAAGAAAAAAGTACAAATGACAATAGGTAGCCAAGAGGAGGTACCCCGAAGTCTGTGTGGAATCTGCCTTCCACGACGCGTTTCTGCCTTACTCGGCTTCATCAGGTAGCAGGGAGGAGAAAAAAGGTGCAAAAAAGCGCACTCGGTCATAATGTGGTAAAAAGCTGTATTATGGACCGGAAAAATTAGGATGTGTGTGTGGGTGTATGTGTGGTTGAGGCTCGATGGTCTGGAAGGTCTATGAAGGTCCGTTGTGGGAGTATCTATATGTAGGGAGGGAATAGTAGGGGTTAGGGTACAGCTTGAAGTAATCCGGATTCACGGTGTACCATAAAGATGTAGGCTTTTTCCTCCGGGAGGAGAATGGGTCGGGGATGAGAGGTGTGTGGTGGGGGGGGCAGGGTACCAGCTGGTGTCTTGATCCCGGTGAGGTGTTTTTAGGGAGTAGCTATAGCTGGAGCCCAGGGGGTATGAAGCCCCAACTTAATGTCTGGATCCCGGCGAAGTGTCTTTTAGGGAGTAGCATATAGCTAGAGTACAAGGGGTGTGTGTGTGTGTGTGTGAAGCCCCTGCTTGATGTCTAGATCCTGGTGAGATGTCTTTGAGGTAGTAGCATGTAGCTGGAGCCCAAGGGGTGTGTGAAGCCCCAGCTTGAAGTCCTGATCCCGGTGAGGTGTCTTTTAGGGGTAAGCATATAGCTAGAGCCCAGTAGATCCGTTGAGGAAGAGGTTGTCCTTGTAGAGTTCCATCTTGAGTCTTTGTCCAGTTTAAGGCTCTTTGGGGTCCGTTGACCCTAATGATGCTGAGACTGAGGGATGCTCCTCTATTTATGGGGAATAATGGGGGTGTGGTTAAGCAAAAGATCAAATCCTATAGGTGTACACAGTGTGAGAGAGATAGAGGATACGGCATGTGTCAAAATGATTGATTGCTGACCTTATGTCCTGATGACGTGTACATGTCTGAATATGGGCCTCCGGCCCGCCCCCCTCCCCTGTTAGAGGGTGTGTGTTATTTTATAGCTTTATGTTATGCTTTGAAGTAGGCCTGTTGTTTGATGTCTAGGGGGCTGGTTGAACTGGGGAGGGTGGTGTTTGAGTGTTTGAACTTTTGGGACAGGGTATGCCCCCCACCCCCAGTTTTATCTCCCTTATGGTTGTTATCTATGAAGCAGGAATGTCCTGGGTTATGGATCTGGGGCATAGGCATTATAAATGTCCAGAACAAGCCATCTTTAAGACCTGAATATGTGTGTGTGTGTGTGTGTTGTGTGTGTGTGTATGTGTGTGTGTGTGTGTGTGTGTGTGTGTGTGTGTGTGTGTGTGTGTGTGTGTGTGTGTGTGTGTGTGTGTGTGTGTATCTGTTAGAAACAAGGTCCCTTGGCATTGTGTCCATTTCAAGCTTTGAACAACAATTAAACAGCCATCTAACTAATGTTTCTCAGCCTAGTTTCCTATTTAGTTATCTTTATATGTACAGGCACAGAGCTTCCAGATGGCTCCAGCCTATGGATGTTCAGTGCATGTACACCTGGGGAGATTAGAACCCCAAAGAAAAGATCCTAAAGGTACTTTCAGATTCAGGTTTATCATGACAGCCGCTTTATGAAAGGCCTTTACTTATGGCTAAACAGCTTCTACACAGTTTATTAATTAATGCTGTGGGATGAAATTAGGTGTTTCTAGGAGGTCTTAAACAGATCTACAGTGAAACAAACATGTACACTTTCCACACATATTTATTGACTTTTAAAAGACCACAGTAACATGACAGAATTTGTGCAAAGGCAACGAAATCTGCTAGGGGATATTAGATGTACAACAGTAGTATTCTGTAACAAGCAATACGTGTTAAACATGAGGCACATGCAATCATGACAGCCTCTTTATGAAAGGCCTTTAACTATGGCTAAACAGTTTTCTACACATCTTATTCATTAATGATGTGGGCATACCCAGGATTTACAGGCAGGACGTTTGATCTAGACAGGGAGGGAAAACTTACGGAGTTATGATGGAGCGGGCAAGCGTCTTTGAGTTGGTGAATTCGAAACGGATAAGGGTCTTGTAGCTCCCTTCAGTAACCACGAGCACAACCGTTCCTTGATTTTAACTGGCGGCTTTATTCTGTAGTTTCAGTGAGAATTATCCCCTTCCGTGAGAACTATAAAGTAAATGAAAAATACAGTTAAGCACACTCTTACAACCTTATCTTACGAGTGACTTATTAGCTTGGTATAACTCTGAAGTGCTTACATACATAACAGTTTAACCGGCTTTATAACGGGTTCAGATTAAACACATGAATAAAGGAAAAAATACCTAATTGGCTGCTGTAGAGGACTGCTAATTCTTATGTAGGTGACATTACACTACTATAGCTGGGACAACGTATTTTCATAGTAAAACAGGTTGGGCCCCATACAGGATATCTCTCACACACACTCACTTTGATCATCCAGAACACTGTCACAACAGGATACTCCTAGCCACAGGTGCTAGCCGGCAGTTCGGCCACAACTCCCCTGAAGATAGGGACGCACACACATTACACACGGACTCTTGAGGACAGGACAGGGACGCATACGCTCTTACACACTGACCCCAGAAGACAGGGACGACGCACATACAGTACACACATAGCTGCCGAGGACACACAGATAAAACACCCACACATTGGCAGAAAGCCTAGACGTAGAGACAAACAAGCACACACACATATAATCTCCTCCCAGCCGAACATTGTGTGACTGAAGATAGCGCACACACCAGATCCGATCTCCTAGAAATCAACCTATTTTCTGTTGTGTATATGAAGCTTGTACTCACTGTTAGCAAGGCTCCTTTCTGCTAGTCTCTGATGAGCTAACAGAGGGGCCCGTATATACGCTGTACCAGATATCTTCACTCTGAATAAACCTGTCGCTTGTCGTACAATCTACCACCTTGTCTGCATCGATCCTTGACCGACTCACCCTTTATCATATCCCATTATCAACACTGCTTATTCCAGAAGGGAGGAAATCAAACTTCACACTTATTATTCCTGGCATGAATTCACACTTCATCCTAACATACACGCTTCAACCTTTATGAACTACACCCGATGACATGAAAACTTAGCTAACGCAGCGCAGGATTGCCTTCCCTCCAAAAGTGTGTTGCTACAATAAGGATCCCCGTTACAACAGTATTAGCTACATAGTTCCGCTTGTATTATCATTTCCCCCGCACAGCGGACACATAAACAATTCAAACAAAAGACAACGACATAACCTGTAAGTCTAACTGTCAGTTACAGGTCGGGGGCTAACAGGACCCTTTATCTGTAAGAAATAGTAAACATTTTGGAATGTGTTAAAATGTAGGTACTAAATCTTTTGAATTAAATAACTGGTTTTAAAAATGTATCTCACGCTTTATAGATAGGGGCAGAGGTAATTTCATATATCGGTTTAGGGGTTATTAACTTTATGGAAAACAATATTCACTCAAACAACACCACTTAGAGCAGCTTGGAGATTATTAGCCATGTAAGTGGGGAGCAAAAGAGCGGATTTAACCAACTCTGTACAAACCCCGACACGGGGTATGATAACTCTGACGCGTACGTCTAATGATTATTGTAGATGTTTACAACTGAGGGAGTTGACAGTAGGTCAATGAGATGTATAAAGGCAAATAATATAATAATATATGCCATTTAGCAGACGCTTTTATCCAAAGCGACTTACAGTCATGTGTGCATACATTCTACGTATGGGTGGTCCCGGGGATCGAACCCACTACCCTGGCGTTACAAGCGCCATGCTCTACCAACTGAGCTACAGAAGGACCACAAATTGACATAACGGACCTCAAAAGACCAACAGCCTACTTAATAATATTGTAGCGACCCGCACAGACAGCTAGCTAGCTGTGTGTTATGTGTTAGGCTAGGAGGTGGTTGTGTTGTACTGACCAGTACCCGGTGTTCGCGGGGTCCGACATGTCAATCAACCTGCTATCTGCCAATCACGGGAATGCCTGGAATGTTCTGATGCCGGGCATCCTGGTGGTTGGCGGAGTGGCGTGGAGGGGGGTGGAGCATTGGAAGTTAAGACCAGGTTCAGCCTTTGTTCTCTCTCTCTTACGTCTGGGCTTCACAAGAGAAGGTCACGATTGGCTTGTGGGTTATCTGTCATCTATTCGGCGTGTGCTACGGCCCAAACAGTAGCCTGTGTAAAGTTGGTGTAATAAACCGTCAATTCGTAAACTCAAGCCTCTGTCTGGACAATTGTTCATTTATGATCAAGTCAGGTCATTACAATATAGAATGCAGGGGTGTGTAATGAACATGTAACCATTATAAAACAAAAAAATGTCTCGAAACACCCCCTAGTTAGGGACAGAACGTGGAGCATATACTTTAACACTATGTTACCACAGCTTTAGTGCAAACCCACAGCCCCGAATATTTAGCTGCCAGGACAGATTAAAAAAGAGATGTGAATAAGTGAATCCCTCCTAATAGATATTTCTGAAGGCTACTGGACATAGGTGATTGGGAAGCGACTGTTAGACGTAGATTCTCAGTAGCAATTTATAGTCTTTCCTACAATGGTATGTTATAAAGTTTGTAATAATGTACAACTGTAGGTCTCAATGTTTTTACATAAAACACTAATGATGTTTGTTTAAATAGTAGTACAATTTGGTCATTAATTCTAACACGTCTTTAAAACGTATGTACTAAATATTTTGGAATTAAATCACTGGTTTTAAAAATGTATCTCACCCTTTAACGATAGGAAAATGTCCTTTCCTGACATCACCCCGGTAGGTCACGAAGAAAACGACACGGAAAATCAGGGTGCGTGCATGAGTGTGCGTGTGACGGAGCAGCGGCAGGAGTGTGTGTGTGTTTGTTTCAAAAACAAAGGGTGTGGGTGTGTGTTCAACAGGGGCCCAATCATGTAGCCCAATTCTATCTGTAGAGAATCGTTTGAAACCAAGGTGTGCACTATCATGCATAAGGCATGTCGAGATATCAACCGAACAGCGGGGTTAAACATAGATATCTCTAATCTGCGCCCCCCACACCCCGTTTGCAGACAGAATGTCTCGACATCCCCTCCTGTTGTTTGAATTCACAGCCTGTGTTCTCTAAACCAAATATCCTGTATGCAACACATTGTATATCTCCCGAAACTCATTCCGGACTTTCGATAGTTAGGGACAGAACGTGGAGCATATACTTTAACACTATGTTACCACAGCTTTAGCGCAAACCCACAGCCCCGAATATTTAGCTGCCAGGACAGATTAAAAAAGAGATGGGAATAAGTGAATCCCGCCTAATAGATATTTCTGAAGGCTACTGGACATAGGGGATTGGGAAGCGACTGTACCCGAGTTATTTGTGTTTTAAACAGGGGGGACAACGTTTTATTTTTATTTTTATTTTTTTAGGTATGATGGACAACGGACACAACGGATGACTTGGATGCATTAGGCACTCTGAACGACATCGGAGGAACCGATGAAACACTGACACAACGGGTGACTTGGATGCATTAGGGACTCGACATCGGAGGAACCGATGAAACAGACAGTATTAGGTCTTTTTGTATGAAAGGTCTACGAACGTTGGAACATCTACAACTATTGAAGATGCAAAAAGGGGTTTTCAGAAATACATTTGGTTTGCAGATATGTATTATTATAAAAATAATATAACATTATTATCATAATCTAAAACACTTTAAAGGAGCTCTAATTCAAACATGCAAGGATATATATATATATATATATATATATATATATATATATATATATATGATACGATTACCCACTTTAAAACTGTTGCTGCAAAATCACTTCTCAATGTGTGTACATGTCAAGCGTTCAACAACAATAAACCAACCAGCTCAATAATGTTTCTCAGACTTACACACTGTTGAGTTTTCCTAGTTAGTAAAGAAACAACCACTAAGCCAAAACACAAAAAGTTGTAATATAATATGTATACAAGTCATTCTAAACGGAAAACAGGTACATTTTGATTGATCAAGAATACCCAATAGGTTTGTGTCACGCCCGGACCATAGTTTGCTATGTATGTTTATAGGTTTTGTTGGGTATGGGGGTGATCTGAGTGGGCATTCTATGCTGTATGTATAGTTTGTCTTTTTCTGTGTCTGGCCGGATAGGGTTTTCAATCAGAGGCCGGTGTTAGTCGTTGTCTCTGATTGGGAAACATATTTAGGTAGCCTTTGTTGTCATTGTTGGGTGACTGTCTATGTTAGGTGCTTGTGTCAGCACATTTGGTATATAGCGTCACGGTAGTTGTTCATTTAGTGGCTTGTTCACTTTACTTTGTGTTTGCGTCATCCATTAAAACGATGCATTCACACCACGCGGCGCTTTGGTCCGCTTCTTATTACCCATGAAGATCGTGACAGCTTGATCTGATCCTCAACACTATTACGACAGCATATAATGCACAGTCATATGCAAAACCATAAAACTCTGACAAGAAAAAAATGAAAACTTTAACACGACTACACGCATTGCCATTATTTTAGTTAACAGACACCCATGGGTGAATTTGGTACTTTTGACAACCGTAATGAGAAATATAGTCTAATAAAACAAATGTCTGCATAATGAAAGACATGAAAACTGTAGCCAACAATGTATTTTGAGCTGTTTTAAACGGGGATATTGTCAGTAAGGTCACAGACTAACAATAGACAATCGTTATTGTGGGCGGTTTAGGGTTAAAATATATGGGAAGGATCAGGAATGTTAGAGATTTGGTCACTGGGGCAAAAGAGGGAGATTAGAACCACAAAGTAATAGGGTGGTAAGAGATCCTAAAGGTAATTTCATATTTCGGTTTAGGTGTTATTAACTTTATGGAAAACAATATTCCCACTATGTGGATTATAAACATGTACGTACATAGAGAGCCAACACATCAATATATAACAGGGATGAGTGGAGATTCATAGTACAACAAGAGGCTTCTGTAACCTGCAATACGTGTTAAATATGTTTTACATACATCCATGACTGAATGGTTTCACAAACTACCTTTAAAGATTTTGTAAGAAAGTTGTAACAGGCCTCATTCACCAGTCTAGAGATGAACCCAGAGACACCAAAAACATCAACGTTTAGAGCAGCTTGGAGATTATTACCCATGTAAGGGGGAGCAAAGAGCTGATTTACCTCTACGGTCAAATGCATCAATAGTTTTTAATGAAGGGGTTGCTGCATTCATTTAGATTATTTCAACATAGTCTAGAACCAGTAAGAACATAGATTGAATGATCGGCTTTGTGCTATTGAGCAAGAGGCCTGACCCATTTCTATGTAAGAAGCCATACTTTTATATTCAGCTTCTGAATTAACTAAATCATAAATATGTTTTTAAGTCAGCTTAATAGCTTGATACACTTCAATCATTAGAATAATTTGCATAATGTAGTTCAGATAGAGCACGAGCAGCAGGGCGGGCGATAGAGTACACAACTGTATCAACGGCTTGAATTTCTGACAAAATAATATTATCAATGTATACAATATATCGGTTTATTAGACCTACCAACATAGAACACAATAGTGTATATCATGGGTAACTCCCGTTTTCAGGGTTAATTGATAGGTGTTCAATTCTGTGGACTGAGAATCCAAAATACTTTGCACAACATATACATTGGACAGCGGTGGATTAGTGAGGAATTTGGGACGAGGTCAGGTCAGGTCACTGATAATGTTGGACAGCTGTGGATTAGAGAGGAATGTCAGACAAGGTCAGGTCACTGATAATGTTGGACAGCTGTGGATTAGTGAGGAATGTCAGACAAGGTCAGGTCACTGATAATGTTGGACAGCTGTGGATTAGAGAGGAATGTCAGACAAGGTCAGGTCACTGATAATGTTGGACAGCTGTGGATTAGAGAGGAATGTCAGGGTCACTGATAATGTTGGACAGCTGTGGATTAGTGAGGAATGTGGGACAAGGTCAGGTCACTGATAATGTTGGACAGCTGTGGATTAGAGAGGAATGTGGGACAAGGTCAGGTCACTGATAATGTTGGACAGCTGTGGATTAGAGAGGAATGTCAGACAAGGTCAGGTCACTGATAATGTTGGACAGCTGTGGATTAGTGAGGAATGTGGGACAAGGTCAGGTCAGGTCACTGATAATGTTGGACAGCTGTGGATTAGAGAGGAATGTGGGACAAGGTCAGGTCAGGTCACTGATAATGTTGGACAGCTGTGGATTAGTGAGGAATGTGGGACAAGGTCAGGTCACTGATAATGTTGGACAGCTGTGGATTAGAGAGGAATGTCAGACAAGGTCAGGTCACTGATAATGTTGGACAGCTGTGGATTAGTGAGGAATCTGGGACAAGGTCAGGTCAGGTCACTGATAAAGTTGAACAGCTGTGGATTAGTGAGGAATCTGGGACAAGGTCAGGTCAGGTCACTGATAATGTTGGACAGCTGTGGATTAGAGAGGAATGTCAGACAAGGTCAGGTCACTGATAATGTTGGACAGCTGTGGATTAGAGAGGAATGTGGGACAAGGTCAGGTCACTGATAAGGTTGGACAGCTGTGGATTAGTGAGGAATGTGGGACAAGGTCAGGTCACTGATAATGTTGGACAGCTGTGGATTAGAGAGGAATGTCAGACAAGGTCAGGTGACTGATAATGTTGGACAGCTGTGGATTAGTGAGGAATGTGGGACAAGGTCAGGTCACTGATAATGTTGGACAGCTGTGGATTAGTGAGGAATGTGGGACAAGGTCAGGTCACTGATAATGTTGGACAGCTGTGGATTAGAGAGGAATGTCAGACAAGGTCAGGTCACTGATAATGTTGGACAGCTGTGGATTAGAGAGGAATGTGGGACAAGGTCAGGTCAGGTCACTGATAATGTTGGACAGCTGTGGATTAGTGAGGAATGTGGGACAAGGTCAGGTCACTGATAATGTTGGACAGCTGTGGATTAGTGAGGAATTTGGGACAAGGTCAGGTCAGGTCACTGATAATGTTGGACAGCTGTGGATTAGAGAGGAATGTCAGACAAGGTCAGGTCACAGATAATGTTGGACAGCTGTGGATTAGGTCAGGTCAGGTCACTGATAATGTTGGACAGCTGTGGATTAGTGAGGAATGTGGGACAAGGTCAGGTCACTGATAAGGTTGGACAGCTGTGGATTAGAGAGGAATGTCAGACAAGGTCAGGTCACTGATAAGGTTGGACAGCTGTGGATTAGTGAGGAATGTGGGACAAGGTCAGGTCACTGATAATGTTGGACAGCTGTGGATTAGAGAGGAATGTGGGACAAGGTCAGGTCACTGATAATGTTGGACAGCTGTGGATTAGTGAGGAATGTGGGACAAGGTCAGGTCACTGATAAGGTTGGACAGCTGTGGATTAGAGAGGAATGTCAGACAAGGTCAGGTCACTGATAAGGTTGGACAGCTGTGGATTAGTGAGGAATTTGGGACAAGGTCAGGTCAGGTCACTGATAATGTTGGACAGCTGTGGATTAGTGAGGAATGGGGGATGAGGTCAGGTCACTGATAATGTTGATTCCTGTGGATTAGTGAGAAATGTGGGACAAGGTCAGGTCACTGATAATGTTGGACAGCTGTGGATTAGTGAGGAATGTCAGACAAGGTCAGGTCACTGATAATGTTGGACAGCTGTGGATTAGTGAGGAATGTCAGACAGGTCAGGTCAGGTCACTGATAAGGTTGGACAGCTGTGGATTAGAGAGGAATGTGGGACAAGGTCAGGTCACTGATAATGTTGGACAGCTGTGGATTAGTGAGGAATGTGGGACAAGGTCAGGTCACTGATAATGTTGGACAGCTGTGGATTAGTGAGGAATGTGGGACAAGGTCAGGTCAGGTCACTGATAATGTTGGACAGCTGTGGATTAGTGAGGAATGTGGGACAAGGTCAGGTCACTGATAATGTTGGACAGCTGTGGATTAGAGAGGAATGTCAGACAAGGTCAGGTCACTGATAATGTTGGACAGCTGTGGATTAGTGAGGAATGTGGGACAAGGTCAGGTCAGGTCACTGATAATGTTGGACAGCTGTGGATTAGAGAGGAATGTCAGACAAGGTCAGGTCACTGATAAGGTTGGACAGCTGTGGATTAGTGAGGAATGTGGGACAAGGTCAGGTCAGGTCACTGATAATGTTGGACAGCTGTGGATTAGAGAGGAATGTGGGACAAGGTCAGGTCACTGATAATGTTGGACAGCTGTGGATTAGTGAGGAATGGGACAAGGTCAGGTCAGGTCACTGATAATGTTGGACAGCTGTGGATTAGAGAGGAATGTCAGACAAGGTCAGGTCACTGATAATGTTGGACAGCTGTGGATTAGTGAGGAATGTGGGACAAGGTCAGGTCACTGATAATGTTGGACAGCTGTGGATTAGAGAGGAATGTCAGACAAGGTCAGGTCACTGATAAGGTTGGACAGCTGTGGATTAGTGAGGAATGTGGGACAAGGTCAGGTCACTGATAATGTTGGACAGCTGTGGATTAGAGAGGAATGTCAGACAAGGTCAGGTCACTGATAATGTTGGACAGCTGTGGATTAGTGAGGAATGTCAGACAAGGTCAGGTCACTGATAATGTTGGACAGCTGTGGATTAGTGAGGAATTGGACAGCTCAGTCACACTGATTTGGACAGCTGTGGATTAGGAGGAATGTCACAAGGTCAGGTCACTGATAAGGTTGGACAGCTGTGGATTAGGAGGAATGTGGGACAAGGTCAGGTCAGGTCACTGATAAGGTTGGACAGCTGTGGATTAGTGAGGAATGTGGGACAAGGTCAGGTCACTGATAATGTTGGACAGCTGTGGATTAGAGAGGAATGTCAGACAAGGTCAGGTCACTGATAAGGTTGGACAGCTGTGGATTAGTGAGGAATGTGGGACAAGGTCAGGTCACTGATAATGTTGGACAGCTGTGGATTAGAGAGGAATGTCAGACAAGGTCAGGTCACTGATAATGTTGGACAGCTGTGGATTAGTGAGGAATGTGGGACAAGGTCAGGTCACTGATAATGTTGGACAGCTGTGGATTAGAGAGGAATGTCAGACAAGGTCAGGTCACTGATAAGGTTGGACAGCTGTGGATTAGTGAGGAATTTGGGACAAGGTCAGGTCAGGTCACTGATAATGTTGGACAGCTGTGGATTAGTGAGGAATGGGGGATGAGGTCAGGTCACTGATAAGGTTGATTCAGCTGTGGATTAGTGAGAAATGTGGGACAAGGTCAGGTCACTGATAATGTTGGACAGCTGTGGATTAGTGAGGAATGTGGGACAAGGTCAGGTCACTGATAATGTTGGACAGCTGTGGATTAGTGAGGAATGTCAGACAAGGTCAGGTCACTGATAATGTTGGACAGCTGTGGATTAGTGAGGAATGTGGGACAAGGTCAGGTCAGGTCACTGATAATGTTGGACAGCTGTGGATTAGTGAGGAATCTGGGACAAGGTCAGGTCAGGTCACTGATAATGTTGGACAGCTGTGGATTAGAGAGGAATGTCAGACAAGGTCAGGTCACTGATAAGGTTGGACAGCTGTGGATTAGTGAGGAATGTGGGACAAGGTCAGGTCACTGATAAGGTTGGACAGCTGTGGATTAGTGAGGAATGGGGACAAGGTCAGGTCACTGATAATGTTGGACAGCTGTGGATTAGAGAGAATGTCAGACAAGGTCAGGTCACTGATAATGTTGGACAGCTGTGGATTAGTGAGGAATGTGGGACAAGGTCAGGTCACTGATAATGTTGGACAGCTGTGGATTAGAGAGGAATGTGGGACAAGGTCAGGTCACTGATAATGTTGGACAGCTGTGGATTAGAGAGGAATGTCAGACAAGGTCAGGTCACTGATAAGGTTGGACAGCTGTGGATTAGTGAGGAATGTGGGACAAGGTCAGGTCAGGTCACTGATAATGTTGGACAGCTGTGGATTAGAGAGGAATGTGGGTCAAGGTCAGGTCACTGATAAGGTTGGACAGCTGTGGATTAGTGAGGAATTTGGGACAAGGTCAGGTCAGGTCACTGATAATGTTGGACAGCTGTGGATTAGAGAGGAATGTCAGACAAGGTCAGGTCACTGATAATGTTGGACAGCTGTGGATTAGTGAGGAATGTGGGACAAGGTCAGGTCACTGATAATGTTGGACAGCTGTGGATTAGTGAGGAATGTGGGACAAGGTCAGGTCACTGATAAGGTTGGACAGCTGTGGATTAGAGAGGAATGTCAGACAAGGTCAGGTCACTGATAAGGTTGGACAGCTGTGGATTAGTGAGGAATGTGGGACAAGGTCAGGTCACTGATAATGTTGGACAGCTGTGGATTAGTGAGGAATGTCAGACAAGGTCAGGTCACTGATAAGGTTGGACAGCTGTGGATTAGTGAGGAATGTGGGACAAGGTCAGGTCACTGATAAGGTTGGACAGCTGTGGATTAGTGAGGAATGTCAGACAAGGTCAGGTCACTGATAAGGTTGGACAGCTGTGGATTAGTGAGGAATTTGGGACAAGGTCAGGTCAGGTCACTGATAATGTTGGACAGCTGTGGATTAGTGAGGAATGGGGATGAGGTCAGGTCACTGATAAGGTTCGATTCCTGTGGATTAGTGAGAAATGTGGGACAAGGTCAGGTCACTGATAATGTTGGACAGCTGTGGATTAGGGAGGAATGTCAGACAAGGTCAGGTCACTGATAATGTTGGACAGCTGTGGATTAGTGAGGAATGTCAGACAAGGTCAGGTCACTGATAAGGTTGGACAGCTGTGGATTAGAGAGGAATGTGGGACAGGTCAGGTCACTGATAATGTTGGACAGCTGTGGATTAGTGAGGAATGTGGGACAAGGTCAGGTCACTGATAATGTTGGACAGCTGTGGATTAGTGAGGAATGTCAGACAAGGTCAGGTCAGGTCACTGATAAGGTTGGACAGCTGTGGATTAGTGAGGAATGTGGGACAAGGTCAGGTCACTGATAATGTTGGACAGCTGTGGATTAGTGAGGAATGTCAGACAAGGTCAGGTCACTGATAATGTTGGACAGCTGTGGATTAGTGAGGAATGTGGGACAAGGTCAGGTCAGGTCACTGATAATGTTGGACAGCTGTGGATTAGTGAGAGAATGTCAGACAAGGTCAGGTCACTGATAAGGTTGGACAGCTGTGGATTAGTGAGGAATGTGGGACAAGGTCAGGTCAGGTCACTGATAATGTTGGACAGCTGTGGATTAGTGAGGAATGTGGGACAAGGTCAGGTCACTGATAAAGTTGGACAGCTGTGGATTAGTGAGAATTTGGGACAAGGTCAGGTCAGGTCACTGATAATGTTGGACAGCTGTGGATTAGTGAGGAATGGACAAGGTCAGGTCACTGATAAGGTTGGACAGCTGTGGATTAGAGGTCAAGGTCAGGTCACTGATAAGGTTGGACAGCTGTGGATTAGAGAGGAATGTGGGACAAGGTCAGGTCACTGATAAGGTTGGACAGCTGTGGATTAGTGAGGAATGTGGGACAAGGTCAGGTCACTGATAAGGTTGGACAGCTGTGGATTAGAGGAATGTCAGACAAGGTCAGGTCACTGATAATGTTGGACAGCTGTGGATTAGAGAGGAATGTCAGACAAGGTCAGGTCACTGATAATGTTGGACAGCTGTGGATTAGTGAGGAATGTGGGACAAGGTCAGGTCACTGATAAGGTTGGACAGCTGTGGATTAGTGAGGAATGTCAACAAGGTCAGGTCACTGATAATGTTGGACAGCTGTGGATTAGTGAGGAATGTGGGACAAGGTCAGGTCACTGATAAGGTTGGACAGCTGTGGATTAGTGAGGAATGTGGGACAAGGTCAGGTCACTGATAAGGTTGGACAGCTGTGGATTAGAGGAATGTCAGACAAGGTCAGGTCACTGATAAGGTTGGACAGCTGTGGATTAGTGAGGAATGTGGGACAAGGTCAGGTCACTGATAATGTTGGACAGCTGTGGATTAGGAGGAATGGGACAAGGTCAGGTCACTGATAAGGTTGGACAGCTGTGGATTAGTGAGGAATGTGGGACAAGGTCAGGTCACTGATAAGGTTGGACAGCTGTGGATTAGAGAGGAATGTCAGACAAGGTCAGGTCACTGATAAGGTTGGACAGCTGTGGATTAGTGAGGAATTTGGGACAAGGTCAGGTCAGGTCACTGATAATGTTGGACAGCTGTGGATTAGTGAGGAATGGGGATGAGGTCAGGTCACTGATAAGGTTGGACAGCTGTGGATTAGTGAGAAATGTGGGACAAGGTCAGGTCACTGATAATGTTGGACAGCTGTGGATTAGGGAGGAATGTCAGACAAGGTCAGGTCACTGATAATGTTGGACAGCTGTGGATTAGTGAGGAATGTGGGACAAGGTCAGGTCACTGATAAGGTTGGACAGCTGTGGATTAGAGAGGAATGTGGGACAAGGTCAGGTCACTGATAATGTTGGACAGCTGTGGATTAGTGAGGAATGTGGGACAAGGTCAGGTCAGGTCACTGATAATGTTGGACAGCTGTGGATTAGAGAGGAATGTCAGACAAGGTCAGGTCACTGATAAAGTTGGACAGCTGTGGATTAGTGAGGAATCTGGGACAAGGTCAGGTCACTGATAATGTTGGACAGCTGTGGATTAGAGAGGAATGTCAGACAAGGTCAGGTCACTGATAATGTTGGACAGCTGTGGATTAGTGAGGAATCTGGGACAAGGTCAGGTCAGGTCACTGATAATGTTGGACAGCTGTGGATTAGAGAGGAATGTCAGACAAGGTCAGGTCACTGATAATGTTGGACAGCTGTGGATTAGTGAGGAATGTGGGACAAGGTCAGGTCACTGATAATGTTGGACAGCTGTGGATTAGAGAGGAATGTGGGACAAGGTCAGGTCACTGATAATGTTGGACAGCTGTGGATTAGAGAGGAATGTCAGACAAGGTCAGGTCACTGATAAGGTTGGACAGCTGTGGATTAGTGAGGAATGTGGGACAAGGTCAGGTCAGGTCACTGATAATGTTGGACAGCTGTGGATTAGTGAGGAATGTGGGACAAGGTCAGGTCACTGATAATGTTGGACAGCTGTGGATTAGAGAGGAATGTCAGACAAGGTCAGGTCACTGATAAGGTTGGACAGCTGTGGATTAGAGAGGAATGTGGGACAAGGTCAGGTCACTGATAAGGTTGGACAGCTGTGGATTAGAGAGGAATGTCAGACAAGGTCAGGTCACTGATAATGTTGGACAGCTGTGGATTAGAGAGGAATGTCAGACAAGGTCAGGTCACTGATAAGGTTGGACAGCTGTGGATTAGTGAGGAATGTGGGACAAGGTCAGGTCACTGATAAGGTTGGACAGCTGTGGATTAGAGAAATGTCAGACAAGGTCAGGTCACTGATAATGTTGGACAGCTGTGGATTAGTGAGGAATGTGGGACAAGGTCAGGTCACACTGATAAGGTTGGACAGCTGTGGATTAGTGAGGAATGTGGGACAAGGTCAGGTCACTGATAAGGTTGGACAGCTGTGGATTAGAGAGGAATGTCAGACAAGGTCAGGTCACTGATAAGGTTGGACAGCTGTGGATTAGTGAGGAATGTGGGACAGGTCAGGTCACTGATAATGTTGGACAGCTGTGGATTAGAGAGGAATGTCAGACAAGGTCAGGTCACTGATAAGGTTGGACAGCTGTGGATTAGGAGGAATGTGGGACAAGGTCAGGTCACTGATAATGTTGGACAGCTGTGGATTAGTGAGGAATGTGGGACAAGGTCAGGTCACTGATAAGTTGACTGTGGATTAGTGAGAAATGTGGGACAAGGTCAGGTCACTGATAATGTTGGACAGCTGTGGATTAGTGAGGAATGTCAGACAAGGTCAGGTCACTGATAATGTTGGACAGCTGTGGATTAGTGAGGAATGTCAGGACAAGGTCAGGTCACTGATAAGGTTGGACAGCTGTGGATTAGTGAGGAATGTGGGACAAGGTCAGGTCACTGATAATGTTGGACAGCTGTGGATTAGTGAGGAATGTGGGACAAGGTCAGGTCAGGTCACTGATAATGTTGGACAGCTGTGGATTAGAGAGGAATGTCAGACAAGGTCAGGTCACTGATAATGTTGGACAGCTGTGGATTAGTGAGGAATGTCAGACAAGGTCAGGTCACTGATAAGTTGGACAGCTGTGGATTAGAGAGGAATGTGGGACAAGGTCAGGTCACTGATAATGTTGGACAGCTGTGGATTAGAGAGGAATGTGGGACAAGGTCAGGTCACTGATAATGTTGGACAGCTGTGGATTAGTGAGGAATGTGGGACAAGGTCAGGTCAGGTCACTGATAATGTTGGACAGCTGTGGATTAGAGAGGAATGTCAGACAAGGTCAGGTCACACTGATAAAGTTGGACAGCTGTGGATTAGTGAGGAATGGGGACAAGGTCAGGTCACTGATAATGTTGGACAGCTGTGGATTAGAGAGGAATGTCAGACAAGGTCAGGTCAGGTCACTGATAATGTTGGACAGCTGTGGATTAGTGAGGAATCTGGGACAAGGTCAGGTCAGGTCACTGATAATGTTGGACAGCTGTGGATTAGAGAGGAATGTCAGACAAGGTCAGGTCACTGATAATGTTGGACAGCTGTGGATTAGTGAGGAATGTGGGACAAGGTCAGGTCACTGATAATGTTGGACAGCTGTGGATTAGAGAGGAATGTGGGACAAGGTCAGGTCACTGATAATGTTGGACAGCTGTGGATTAGTGAGGAATGTCAGACAAGGTCAGGTCACTGATAATGTTGGACAGCTGTGGATTAGAGAGGAATGTCAGACAAGGTCAGGTCACTGATAATGTTGGACAGCTGTGGATTAGTGAGGAATGTGGGACAAGGTCAGGTCAGGTCACTGATAATGTTGGACAGCTGTGGATTAGAGAGGAATGTCAGGGACAAGGTCAGGTCACTGATAATGTTGGACAGCTGTGGATTAGTGAGGAATGGGACAGGTCAGGTCAGGTCACTGATAATGTTGGACAGCTGTGGATTAGATGAGGAATGTCAGACAAGGTCAGGTCACTGATAATGTTGGACAGCTGTGGATTAGAGAGGAATGTCAGACAAGGTCAGGTCACTGATAATGTTGGACAGCTGTGGATTAGTGAGGAATGTGGGACAAGGTCAGGTCAGGTCACTGATAATGTTGGACAGCTGTGGATTAGAGAGGAATGTCAGACAAGGTCAGGTCACTGATAATGTTGGACAGCTGTGGATTAGTGAGGAATCTGGGACAAGGTCAGGTCACTGATAATGTTGGACAGCTGTGGATTAGGTCACAAGGTCAGGTCACTGATAATGTTGGACAGCTGTGGATTAGTGAGGAATGTGGGACAAGGTCAGGTCAGGTCACTGATAATGTTGGACAGCTGTGGATTAGTGAGGAATGTGGGACAAGGTCAGGTCACTGATAATGTTGGACAGCTGTGGATTAGTGAGGAATGTGGGACAAGGTCAGGTCACTGATAATGTTGGACAGCTGTGGAGGAGGAATCAGGTCAGGTCACTGATAAGGTTGGACAGCTGTGGATTAGTGAGAAATGTCAGACAAGGTCAGGTCAGGTCACTGATAATGTTGGACAGCTGTGGATTAGTGAGGAATGTGGGACAAGGTCAGGTCACTGATAATGTTGGACAGCTGTGGATTAGAGAGGAATGTCAAGGTCAGGTCACTGATAATGTTGGACAGCTGTGGATTAGTGAGGAATGTGGGACAAGGTCAGGTCACTGATAATGTTGGACAGCTGTGGATTAGAGAGGAATGTCAGACAAGGTCAGGTCACTGATAATGTTGGACAGCTGTGGATTAGTGAGGAATGTGGGACAAGGTCAGGTCACTGATAATGTTGGACAGCTGTGGATTAGAGAGGAATGTGGGACAAGGTCAGGTCACTGATAATGTTGGACAGCTGTGGATTAGAGAGGAATGTCAGACAAGGTCAGGTCACTGATAAGGTTGGACAGCTGTGGATTAGAGAGGAATGTGGGACAAGGTCAGGTCAGGTCACTGATAATGTTGGACAGCTGTGGATTAGAGAGGAATGTGGGACAAGGTCAGGTCACTGATAATGTTGGACAGCTGTGGATTAGTGAGGAATTTGGGACAAGGTCAGGTCAGGTCACTGATAATGTTGGACAGCTGTGGATTAGAGAGGAATGTCAGACAAGGTCAGGTCACTGATAAGGTTGGACAGCTGTGGATTAGAGAGGAATGTGGGACAAGGTCAGGTCACTGATAAGGTTGGACAGCTGTGGATTAGAGAGGAATGTGGACAAGGTCAGGTCACTGATAATGTTGGACAGCTGTGGATTAGAGAGGAATGTCAGACAAGGTCAGGTCACTGATAAGGTTGGACAGCTGTGGATTAGAGAGGAATGTGGGACAAGGTCAGGTCACTGATAATGTTGGACAGCTGTGGATTAGTGAGGAATGTGGGACAAGGTCAGGTCAGGTCACTGATAATGTTGGACAGCTGTGGATTAGAGAGGAATGTCAGACAAGGTCAGGTCACACTGATAAAGTTGGACAGCTGTGGATTAGTGAGGAATGTGGGACAAGGTCAGGTCACTGATAATGTTGGACAGCTGTGGATTAGAGAGGAATGTCAGACAAGGTCAGGTCAGGTCACTGATAAGGTTGGACAGCTGTGGATTAGTGAGGAATGTGGGACAAGGTCAGGTCACTGATAATGTTGGACAGCTGTGGATTAGAGAGGAATGTCAGACAAGGTCAGGTCACTGATAAGGTTGGACAGCTGTGGATTAGTGAGGAATGTGGGACAAGGTCAGGTCACTGATAATGTTGGACAGCTGTGGATTAGGAGGAATGTCAGGACAGGTCAGGTCACTGATAATGTTGGACAGCTGTGGATTAGAGAGGAATGTCAGACAAGGTCAGGTCACTGATAAATGTTGGACAGCTGTGGATTAGAGAGGAATGTCAGACAAGGTCAGGTCACTGATAATGTTGGACAGCTGTGGATTAGTGAGGAATGTGGGACAAGGTCAGGTCAGGTCACTGATAATGTTGGACAGCTGTGGATTAGAGAGGAATGTCAGACAAGGTCAGGTCACTGATAATGTTGGACAGCTGTGGATTAGTGAGGAATGTGGGACAAGGTCAGGTCACTGATAATGTTGGACAGCTGTGGATTAGAGAGGAATGTCAGACAAGGTCAGGTCACTGATAATGTTGGACAGCTGTGGATTAGTGAGGAATGTGGGACAAGGTCAGGTCAGGTCACTGATAATGTTGGACAGCTGTGGATTAGTGAGGAATGTCAGACAAGGTCAGGTCACTGATAATGTTGGACAGCTGTGGATTAGTGAGGAATGTGGGACAAGGTCAGGTCACTGATAATGTTGGACAGCTGTGGATTAGAGAGGAATGGGGACAAGGTCAGGTCACTGATAATGTTGGACAGCTGTGGATTAGTGAGGAATGTGGGACAAGGTCAGGTCACACTGATAATGTTGGACAGCTGTGGATTAGAGAGGAATGTCAGACAAGGTCAGGTCACTGATAATGTTGGACAGCTGTGGATTAGTGAGGAATGTGGGACAAGGTCAGGTCACTGATAATGTTGGACAGCTGTGGATTAGAGAGGAATGTCAGACAAGGTCAGGTCACTGATAATGTTGGACAGCTGTGGATTAGTGAGGAATGTGGGACAAGGTCAGGTCACTGATAATGTTGGACAGCTGTGGATTAGAGAGGAATGTTGGACAAGGGTCAGGTCACTGATAAGGTTGGACAGCTGTGGATTAGTGAGGAATGTCAGGGTCAGGTCAAGGTCAGGTCACAAGGTCAGGTCACTGATAATGTTGGACAGCTGTGGATTAGAGAGGAATGTCAGACAAGGTCAGGTCACTGATAATGTTGGACAGCTGTGGATTAGTGAGGAATCTGGGACAAGGTCAGGTCAGGTCACTGATAATGTTGGACAGCTGTGGATTAGAGAGGAATGTCAGACAAGGTCAGGTCACTGATAATGTTGGACAGCTGTGGATTAGTGAGGAATGTGGGACAAGGTCAGGTCACTGATAATGTTGGACAGCTGTGGATTAGAGAGGAATGTGGGACAAGGTCAGGTCACTGATAATGTTGGACAGCTGTGGATTAGAGAGGAATGTGGGACAAGGTCAGGTCACTGATAATGTTGGACAGCTGTGGATTAGAGAGGAATGTCAGACAAGGTCAGGTCACTGATAAGGTTGGACAGCTGTGGATTAGAGAGGAATGTGGGACAAGGTCAGGTCAGGTCACTGATAATGTTGGACAGCTGTGGATTAGAGAGGAATGTGGGACAAGGTCAGGTCACTGATAATGTTGGACAGCTGTGGATTAGTGAGGAATTTGGGACAAGGTCAGGTCAGGTCACTGATAATGTTGGACAGCTGTGGATTAGAGAGGAATGTCAGACAAGGTCAGGTCACTGATAAGGTTGGACAGCTGTGGATTAGAGAGGAATGTGGGACAAGGTCAGGTCACTGATAATGTTGGACAGCTGTGGATTAGAGAGGAATGTGGGACAAGGTCAGGTCACTGATAAGGTTGGACAGCTGTGGATTAGAGAGGAATGTCAGACAAGGTCAGGTCACTGATAATGTTGGACAGCTGTGGATTAGAGAGGAATGTGGGACAAGGTCAGGTCACTGATAAGGTTGGACAGCTGTGGATTAGTGAGGAATGTGGGACAAGGTCAGTCAGGTCACTGATAATGTTGGACAGCTGTGGATTAGAGAGGAATGTCAGACAAGGTCAGGTCAGGTCACTGATAAGGTTGGACAGCTGTGGATTAGTGAGGAATCTGGGACAAGGTCAGGTCACTGATAATGTTGGACAGCTGTGGATTAGAGAGGAATGTCAGACAAGGTCAGGTCACTGATAATGTTGGACAGCTGTGGATTAGTGAGGAATCTGGGACAAGGTCAGGTCAGGTCACTGATAATGTTGGACAGCTGTGGATTAGAGAGGAATGTCAGACAAGGTCAGGTCACTGATAATGTTGGACAGCTGTGGATTAGTGAGGAATGTGGGACAAGGTCAGGTCACTGATAATGTTGGACAGCTGTGGATTAGAGAGGAATGTCAGACAAGGTCAGGTCACTGATAATGTTGGACAGCTGTGGATTAGTGAGGAATGTGGGACAAGGTCAGGTCACTGATAATGTTGGACAGCTGTGGATTAGTGAGGAATGTGGGACAAGGTCAGGTCAGGTCACTGATAATGTTGGACAGCTGTGGATTAGAGAGGAATGGGACAAGACAAGGTCAGGTCACTGATAATGTTGGACAGCTGTGGATTAGAGAGGAATGTCAGACAAGGTCAGGTCACTGATAATGTTGGACAGCTGTGGATTAGTGAGGAATGTGGGACAAGGTCAGGTCAGGTCACTGATAATGTTGGACAGCTGTGGATTAGAGAGGAATGTCAGACAAGGTCAGGTCACTGATAATGTTGGACAGCTGTGGATTAGTGAGAAAGGAGTGGGACAAGGTCAGGTCACTGATAATGTTGGACAGCTGTGGATTAGAGAGGAATGTGGGACAAGGTCAGGTCACTGATAATGTTGGACAGCTGTGGATTAGTGAGGAATGTGGGACAAGGTCAGGTCACTGATAATGTTGGACAGCTGTGGATTAGTGAGGAATGTCACAAGACAGGTCAGGTCACTGATAATGTTGGACAGCTGTGGATTAGAGAGGAATGTCAGACAAGGTCAGGTCAGGTCACTGATAATGTTGGACAGCTGTGGATTAGTGAGGAATGTGGGACAAGGTCAGGTCACTGATAATGTTGGACAGCTGTGGATTAGAGAGGAATGTCAGACAAGGTCAGGTCACTGATAATGTTGGACAGCTGTGGATTAGTGAGGAATGGGACAAGGTCAGGTCAGGTCACTGATAATGTTGGACAGCTGTGGATTAGAGAGGAATGTCAGACAAGGTCAGGTCACTGATAATGTTGGACAGCTGTGGATTAGTGAGGAATGTGGGACAAGGTCAGGTCACTGATAATGTTGGACAGCTGTGGATTAGAGAGGAATGTGGGACAAGGTCAGGTCACTGATAATGTTGGACAGCTGTGGATTAGTGAGGTCAACTGATAATGTTGGACAGCTGTGGATTAGAGGACAAGGTCAGGTCACTGATAATGTTGGACAGCTGTGGATTAGTGAGGAATGTGGGACAAGGTCAGGTCAGGTCACTGATAATGTTGGACAGCTGTGGATTAGAGAGGAATGTGGGACAAGGTCAGGTCACTGATAATGTTGGACAGCTGTGGATTAGTGAGGAATGTGGGACAAGGTCAGGTCAGGTCACTGATAATGTTGGACAGCTGTGGATTAGAGAGGAATGTCAGACAAGGTCAGGTCACTGATAAGGTTGGACAGCTGTGGATTAGAGAGGAATGTGGGACAAGGTCAGGTCACTGATAAGGTTGGACAGCTGTGGATTAGTGAGGAATACAAGGTCAGGTCAGGTCACTGATAATGTTGGACAGCTGTGGATTAGAGAGGAATGTGGGACAAGGTCAGGTCACTGATAAGGTTGGACAGCTGTGGATTAGTGAGGAATGTCAGACAAGGTCAGGTCACTGATAATGTTGGACAGCTGTGGATTAGAGAGGAATGTGGGACAAGGTCAGGTCACTGATAATGTTGGACAGCTGTGGATTAGTGAGGAATGTGGGACAAGGTCAGGTCAGGTCACTGATAATGTTGGACAGCTGTGGATTAGAGAGGAATGTCAGACAAGGTCAGGTCAGGTCACTGATAATGTTGGACAGCTGTGGATTAGTGAGGAATGTGGGACAAGGTCAGGTCACTGATAATGTTGGACAGCTGTGGATTAGAGAGGAATGTCAGACAAGGTCAGGTCACTGATAATGTTGGACAGCTGTGGATTAGTGAGGAATGTGGGACAAGGTCAGGTCAGGTCACTGATAATGTTGGACAGCTGTGGATTAGAGAGGAATGTCAGACAAGGTCAGGTCACTGATAATGTTGGACAGCTGTGGATTAGTGAGGAATGTGGGACAAGGTCAGGTCACTGATAATGTTGGACAGCTGTGGATTAGAGAGGAATGTCAGACAAGGTCAGGTCACTGATAATGTTGGACAGCTGTGGATTAGTGAGGAATGTGGGACAAGGTCAGGTCAGGTCACTGATAATGTTGGACAGCTGTGGATTAGAGAGGAATGTCAGACAAGGTCAGGTCACTGATAATGTTGGACAGCTGTGGATTAGTGAGGAATGTGGGACAAGGTCAGGTCACTGATAATGTTGGACAGCTGTGGATTAGAGAGGAATGTGGGACAAGGTCAGGTCACTGATAATGTTGGACAGCTGTGGATTAGAGAGGAATGTGGGACAAGGTCAGGTCACTGATAATGTTGGACAGCTGTGGATTAGTGAGGAATGTCAGACAAGGTCAGGTCACTGATAAGGTTGGACAGCTGTGGATTAGAGAGGAATGTCAGACAAGGTCAGGTCAGGTCACTGATAAAGTTGGACAGCTGTGGATTAGTGAGGAATCAAGGTCAGGTCACTGATAATGTTGGACAGCTGTGGATTAGAGAGGAATGTCAGACAAGGTCAGGTCACTGATAATGTTGGACAGCTGTGGATTAGTGAGGAATGTGGGACAAGGTCAGGTCAGGTCACTGATAATGTTGGACAGCTGTGGATTAGAGAGGAATGTCAGACAAGGTCAGGTCACTGATAATGTTGGACAGCTGTGGATTAGTGAGGAATGTGGACAAGGTCAGGTCACTGATAATGTTGGACAGCTGTGGATTAGTGAGGAATGTGGGACAAGGTCAGGTCACTGATAATGTTGGACAGCTGTGGATTAGAGAGGAATGTGGGACAAGGTCAGGTCACTGATAATGTTGGACAGCTGTGGATTAGAGAGGAATGTCAGACAAGTCAGGTCACTGATAAGGTTGGACAGCTGTGGATTAGAGAGGAATGTGGGACAAGGTCAGGTCAGGTCACTGATAATGTTGGACAGCTGTGGATTAGAGAGGAATGTGGGACAAGGTCAGGTCACAATAAGGTTGGACAGCTGTGGATTAGTGAGGAATGTGGGACAAGGTCAGGTCAGGTCACTGATAATGTTGGACAGCTGTGGATTAGAGAGGAATGTCAGACAAGGTCAGGTCACTGATAAGGTTGGACAGCTGTGGATTAGAGAGGAATGTGGGACAAGGTCAGGTCACTGATAAGGTTGGACAGCTGTGGATTAGTGAGGAATGTGGGACAAGGTCAGGTCACTGATAATGTTGGACAGCTGTGGATTAGAGAGGAATGTGGGACAAGGTCAGGTCACTGATAATGTTGGACAGCTGTGGATTAGAGAGGAATGTGGGACAAGGTCAGGTCACTGATAAGGTTGGACAGCTGTGGATTAGTGAGGAATGTGGGACAAGGTCAGGTCAGGTCACTGATAATGTTGGACAGCTGTGGATTAGTGAGGAATGTCAGACAAGGTCAGGTCACTGATAAGGTTGGACAGCTGTGGATTAGTGAGGAATGTGGGACAACAAGGTCAGGTCACTGATAATGTTGGACAGCTGTGGATTAGAGAGGAATGTCACAAGGTCAGGTCAGGTCACTGATAATGTTGGACAGCTGTGGATTAGTGAGGAATGGGACAAGGTCAGGTCAGGTCACTGATAATGTTGGACAGCTGTGGATTAGAGAGGAATGTCAGACAAGGTCAGGTCAGGTCACTGATTAGGTTGGACAGCTGTCACTGATTAGTTGGAATGTGGATTAGGAGGAATCAGGTCAGGTCACTGATAATGTTGGACAGCTGTGGATTAGTGAGGAATGTGGGACAAGGTCAGGTCACTGATAATGTTGGACAGCTGTGGATTAGTGAGGAATGTGGGACAAGGTCAGGTCAGGTCACTGATAATGTTGGACAGCTGTGGATTAGAGAGGAATGTCAGACAAGGTCAGGTCACTGATAATGTTGGACAGCTGTGGATTAGTGAGGAATGTGGGACAAGGTCAGGTCAGGTCACTGATAATGTTGGACAGCTGTGGATTAGAGAGGAATGTCAGACAAGGTCAGGTCACTGATAATGTTGGACAGCTGTGGATTAGTGAGGAATGTGGACAAGGTCAGGTCACTGATAATGTTGGACAGCTGTGGATTAGAGAGGAATGTGGGACAAGGTCAGGTCACTGATAATGTTGGACAGCTGTGGATTAGAGAGGAATGTGGGACAAGGTCAGGTCACTGATAATGTTGGACAGCTGTGGATTAGTGAGGAATGTCAGCTGTGGATTAGAGAGGAATGTCAGACAAGGTCAGGTCAGGTCACTGATAAAGTTGGACAGCTGTGGATTAGTGAGGAATGTGGGACAAGGTCAGGTCACTGATAATGTTGGACAGCTGTGGATTAGAGAGGAATGTCAGACAAGGTCAGGTCACTGATAATGTTGGACAGCTGTGGATTAGTGAGGAATGTGGGACAAGGTCAGGTCAGGTCACTGATAATGTTGGACAGCTGTGGATTAGAGAGGAATGTCAGACAAGGTCAGGTCACTGATAATGTTGGACAGCTGTGGATTAGTGAGGAATGTGGGACAAGGTCAGGTCACTGATAATGTTGGACAGCTGTGGATTAGGAGGAATTACAAGGTCAGGTCACTGATAATGTTGGAAGCTGTGGATTAGACAAGGTCAGGTCACTGATAATGTTGGACAGCTGTGGATTAGAGAGGAATGTCAGACAAGGTCAGGTCACTGGTCATTAGAGAGGAATGTGGACAAGGTCAGGTCAGGTCACTGATAATGTTGGACAGCTGTGGATTAAGAGAGGAATGTGGGACAAGGTCAGGTCACTGATAAGTTGGACAGCTGTGGATTAGTGAGGAATTTGGGACAAGGTCAGGTCAGGTCACTGATAATGTTGGACAGCTGTGGATTAGAGAGGAATGTCAGACAAGGTCAGGTCACTGATAAGGTTGGACAGCTGTGGATTAGTGAGGAATGTGGGACAAGGTCAGGTCACTGATAAGGTTGGACAGCTGTGGATTAGAGAGGAATGTCAGACAAGGTCAGGTCACTGATAATGTTGGACAGCTGTGGATTAGAGAGGAATGTCAGACAAGGTCAGGTCACTGATAAGTTGGACAGCTGTGGATTAAGGGAATGGACAGCTGTGGTCATTAGAGAGGAATGTGGGACAAGGTCAGGTCACTGATAATGTTGGACAGCTGTGGATTAGTGAGGAATGTGGGACAAGGTCAGGTCAGGTCACTGATAATGTTGGACAGCTGTGGATTAGAGAGGAATGTCAGACAAGGTCAGGTCAGGTCACTGATAAAGTTGGACAGCTGTGGATTAGTGAGGAATCTGGGACAAGGTCAGGTCACTGATAATGTTGGACAGCTGTGGATTAGAGAGGAATGTCAGACAAGGTCAGGTCACTGATAATGTTGGACAGCTGTGGATTAGTGAGGAATGTGGGACAAGGTCAGGTCAGGTCACTGATAATGTTGGACAGCTGTGGATTAGAGAGGAATGTCAGACAAGGTCAGGTCACTGATAATGTTGGACAGCTGTGGATTAGTGAGAATGTGGGACAAGGTCAGGTCACTGATAATGTTGGACAGCTGTGGATTAGAGAGGAATGTGGGACAAGGTCAGGTCACTGATAATGTTGGACAGCTGTGGATTAGAGAGGAATGTCAGACAAGGTCAGGTCACTGATAAGGTTGGACAGCTGTGGATTAGAGAGGAATGTGGGACAAGGTCAGGTCAGGTCACACTGATAATGTTGGACAGCTGTGGATTAGAGAGGAATGTGGGACAAGGTCAGGTCACAATAAAGTTGGACAGCTGTGGATTAGTGAGGAATTTGGGACAAGGTCAGGTCAGGTCACTGATAATGTTGGACAGCTGTGGATTAGAGAGGAATGTCAGACAAGGTCAGGTCACTGATAAGGTTGGACAGCTGTGGATTAGAGAGGAATGTGGGACAAGGTCAGGTCACTGATAAGGTTGGACAGCTGTGGATTAGAGAGGAATGTCAGACAAGGTCAGGTCACTGATAATGTTGGACAGCTGTGGATTAGAGAGGAATGTCAGACAAGGTCAGGTCACAGATAAGGTTGGACAGCTGTGGATTAGTGAGGAATGTGGGACAAGGTCAGGTCACTGATAAGGTTGGACAGCTGTGGATTAGAGAGGAATGTCAGACAAGGTCAGGTCACTGATAATGTTGGACAGCTGTGGATTAGTGAGGAATGTGGGACAAGGTCAGGTCAGGTCACTGATAGGTTGGACAGCTGTGGATTAGTGAGGAATGGGGACAAGGTCAGGTCACTGATAAGGTTGGACAGCTGTGGATTAGAGAGGAATGTCAGACAAGGTCAGGTCACTGATAAGGTTGGACAGCTGTGGATTAGTGAGGAATGTGGGACAAGGTCAGGTCACTGATAAGGTTGGACAGCTGTGGATTAGAGAGGAATGTCAGACAAGGTCAGGTCACTGATAAGGTTGGACAGCTGTGGATTAGGAGGAATGTGGGACAAGGTCAGGTCACTGATAAGGTTGGACAGCTGTGGATTAGAGAGGAATGTCAGACAAGGTCAGGTCACTGATAATGTTGGACAGCTGTGGATTAGTGAGGAATGGGGACAAGGTCAGGTCACTGATAAGGTTGACATTAGTGAGAAATGTGGACAGGTCAGGTCACTGATAATGTTGGACAGCTGTGGATTAGTGAGGAATGTCAGACAAGGTCAGGTCACTGATAAAGTTGGACAGCTGTGGATTAGTGAGGAATGTCAGACAAGGTCAGGTCACTGATAAGGTTGGACAGCTGTGGATTAGTGAGGAATGTGGGACAAGGTCAGGTCACTGATAATGTTGGACAGCTGTGGATTAGTGAGGAATGTCAGACAAGGTCAGGTCACTGATAATGTTGGACAGCTGTGGATTAGTGAGGAATGTCACAAGGTCAGGTCACTGATAAGGTTGGACAGCTGTGGATTAGAGAGGAATGTCAGGACAAGGTCAGGTCACTGATAATGTTGGACAGCTGTGGATTAGTGAGGAATGTGGGACAAGGTCAGGTCAGGTCACTGATAATGTTGGACAGCTGTGGATTAGTGAGAGGAATGTCAGGACAAGGTCAGGTCACTGATAATGTTGGACAGCTGTGGATTAGTGAGGAATGTGGGACAAGGTCAGGTCACTGATAATGTTGGACAGCTGTGGATTAGAGAGGAATGTCAGACAAGGTCAGGTCACTGATAATGTTGGACAGCTGTGGATTAGAGAGGAATGTCAGACAAGGTCAGGTCACTGATAAGGTTGGACAGCTGTGGATTAGAGAGGAATGTGGGACAAGGTCAGGTCACTGATAATGTTGGACAGCTGTGGATTAGTGAGGAATGTGGGACAAGGTCAGGTCAGGTCACTGATAATGTTGGACAGCTGTGGATTAGAGAGGAATGTCAGACAAGGTCAGGTCAGGTCACTGATAAGTTGGACAGCTGTGGATTAGTGAGGAATGTGGGACAAGGTCAGGTCACTGATAATGTTGGACAGCTGTGGATTAGAGAGGAATGTCAGACAAGGTCAGGTCACTGATAAAGTTGGACAGCTGTGGATTAGTGAGGAATGTGGGACAAGGTCAGGTCAGGTCACTGATAATGTTGGACAGCTGTGGATTAGAGAGGAATGTCAGACAAGGTCAGGTCACTGATAATGTTGGACAGCTGTGGATTAGTGAGGAATGTGGACAAGGTCAGGTCACTGATAATGTTGGACAGCTGTGGATTAGTGAGAATGTGGGACAAGGTCAGGTCACTGATAATGTTGGACAGCTGTGGATTAGTGAGGAATGTGGGACAAGGTCAGGTCACTGATAATGTTGGACAGCTGTGGATTAGAGAGGAATGTCAGACAAGGTCAGGTCACTGATAATGTTGGACAGCTGTGGATTAGTGAGGAATTAGGACAAGGTCAGGTCACTGATAAGTTGGACAGCTGTGGATTAGTGAGGAATGTGGGACAAGGTCAGGTCACTGATAATGTTGGACAGCTGTGGATTAGAGAGGAATGTCAGACAAGGTCAGGTCACTGATAAGGTTGGACAGCTGTGGATTAGTGAGGAATGTGGGACAAGGTCAGGTCACTGATAATGTTGGACAGCTGTGGATTAGTGAGGAATGTGGGACAAGGTCAGGTCACTGATAATGTTGGACAGCTGTGGATTAGAGAGGAATGTCAGACAAGGTCAGGTCAGGTCACTGATAAGGTTGGACAGCTGTGGATTAGTGAGGAATGTGGGACAAGGTCAGGTCACTGATAATGTTGGACAGCTGTGGATTAGTGAGGAATGTGGGACAAGGTCAGGTCAGGTCACTGATAATGTTGGACAGCTGTGGATTAGTGAGGAATGTGGACAAGGTCAGGTCAGGTCACTGATAATGTTGGACAGCTGTGGATTAGTGAGGAATGGGGACAAGGTCAGGTCAGGTCACTGATAATGTTGGACAGCTGTGGATTAGAGAGGAATGTCAGACAAGGTCAGGTCACTGATAATGTTGGACAGCTGTGGATTAGGAGGAATGTCAGGACAAGGTCAGGTCACTGATAATGTTGGACAGCTGTGGATTAGTGAGGAATGTGGGACAAGGTCAGGTCACTGATAATGTTGGACAGCTGTGGATTAGTGAGGAATGTGGGACAAGGTCAGGTCAGGTCACTGATAATGTTGGACAGCTGTGGATTAGAGAGGAATGTCAGACAAGGTCAGGTCAGGTCACTGATAATGTTGGACAGCTGTGGATTAGTGAGGAATGTGGGACAGGTCAGGTCAGGTCACTGATAATGTTGGACAGCTGTGGATTAGAGAGGAATGTCAGACAAGGTCAGGTCACTGATAATGTGTGGATTAGTGAGGAATGTCAGACAAGGTCAGGTCACTGATAAGGTTGGACAGCTGTGGATTAGAGAGGAATGTGGGACAAGGTCAGGTCACTGATAATGTTGGACAGCTGTGGATTAGTGAGGAATGTGGGACAAGGTCAGGTCAGGTCACTGATAATGTTGGACAGCTGTGGATTAGTGAGGAATGTCAGGACAAGGTCAGGTCAGGTCACTGATAAGTTGGACAGCTGTGGATTAGTGAGGAATGTGGGACAAGGTCAGGTCACTGATAATGTTGGACAGCTGTGGATTAGAGAGGAATGTCAGGACAAGACAAGGTCAGGTCACTGATAAGGTTGGACAGCTGTGGATTAGTGAGGAATGTGGGACAAGGTCAGGTCAGGTCACTGATAATGTTGGACAGCTGTGGATTAGAGAGGAATGTCAGACAAGGTCAGGTCACTGATAAGTTGGACAGCTGTGGATTAGTGAGGAATGGGGACAAGGTCAGGTCACTGATAATGTTGGACAGCTGTGGATTAGTGAGGAATGTGGGACAAGGTCAGGTCACTGATAAGGTTGGACAGCTGTGGATTAGTGAGGAATGTGGGACAAGGTCAGGTCACTGATAAGGTTGGACAGCTGTGGATTAGTGAGGAATGTCAGACAAGGTCAGGTCACTGATAATGTTGGACAGCTGTGGATTAGTGAGGAATGGAACTGATAAGTTGGGACAGCTGTGGATTAGGAGGAATCAGGTCAGGTCACTGATAATGTTGGACAGCTGTGGATTAGAGAGGAATGTCAGACAAGGTCAGGTCACTGATAAGGTTGGACAGCTGTGGATTAGTGAGGAATGTGGGACAAGGTCAGGTCACTGATAATGTTGGACAGCTGTGGATTAGAGAGGAATGTCACAAGGTCAGGTCACTGATAAGGTTGGACAGCTGTGGATTAGTGAGGAATGTGGGACAAGGTCAGGTCACTGATAAGGTTGGACAGCTGTGGATTAGTGAGGAATGTCAGACAAGGTCAGGTCACTGATAAGGTTGGACAGCTGTGGATTAGTGAGGAATTTGGGACAAGGTCAGGTCAGGTCACTGATAATGTTGGACAGCTGTGGATTAGTGAGGAATGGGGATGAGGTCAGGTCACTGATAAGGTTCGATTCCTGTGGATTAGTGAGAAATGTGGGACAAGGTCAGGTCACTGATAATGTTGGACAGCTGTGGATTAGTGAGGAATGTCAGACAAGGTCAGGTCACTGATAAAGTTGGACAGCTGTGGATTAGTGAGGAATGTCAGACAAGGTCAGGTCACTGATAAGGTTGGACAGCTGTGGATTAGAGAGGAATGTGGGACAAGGTCAGGTCACTGATAATGTTGGACAGCTGTGGATTAGTGAGGAATGTGGGACAAGGTCAGGTCAGGTCACTGATAATGTTGGACAGCTGTGGATTAGTGAGGAATGTGGGACAAGGTCAGGTCAGGTCACTGATAATGTTGGACAGCTGTGGATTAGTGAGGAATGTGGGACAAGGTCAGGTCAGGTCACTGATAATGTTGGACAGCTGTGGATTAGTGAGGAATGTCAGACAAGGTCAGGTCACTGATAATGTTGGACAGCTGTGGATTAGTGAGGAATGTCACTGATAAGGTTGGACAGCTGTGGATTAGAGAGGAATGTGGGACAAGGTCAGGTCACTGATAATGTTGGACAGCTGTGGATTAGTGAGGAATGTGGGACAAGGTCAGGTCAGGTCACTGATAATGTTGGACAGCTGTGGATTAGTGAGAATGTCAGACAAGGTCAGGTCAGGTCACTGATAAAGTTGGACAGCTGTGGATTAGTGAGGAATGGGGACAAGGTCAGGTCACACTGATAATGTTGGACAGCTGTGGATTAGAGAGGAATGTCAGACAAGGTCAGGTCACTGATAATGTTGGACAGCTGTGGATTAGAGAGGAATGTGGGACAGACAGGTCAGGTCACTGATAAGGTTGGACAGCTGTGGATTAGTGAGGAATGTGGGACAAGGTCAGGTCACTGATAATGTTGGACAGCTGTGGATTAGTGAGGAATGTGGGACAAGGTCAGGTCAGGTCACTGATAATGTTGGACAGCTGTGGATTAGTGAGGAATGTGGGACAAGGTCAGGTCAGGTCACTGATAAAGTTGGACAGCTGTGGATTAGTGAGGAATGTGGGACAAGGTCAGGTCACTGATAATGTTGGACAGCTGTGGATTAGAGAGGAATGTGGGACAAGGTCAGGTCAGGTCACTGATAAAGTTGGACAGCTGTGGATTAGTGAGGAATGTGGGACAAGGTCAGGTCAGGTCACTGATAATGTTGGACAGCTGTGGATTAGTGAGGAATGTCAGACAAGGTCAGGTCACTGATAATGTTGGACAGCTGTGGATTAGTGAGGAATGTGGGACAAGGTCAGGTCACTGATAATGTTGGACAGCTGTGGATTAGTGAGGAATGTGGGACAAGGTCAGGTCACTGATAATGTTGGACAGCTGTGGATTAGTGAGGAATGTGGGACAGGTCAGGTCACTGATAAGGTTGGACAGCTGTGGATTAGTGAGGAATGTGGGACAAGGTCAGGTCAGGTCACTGATAATGTTGGACAGCTGTGGATTAGAGAGGAATGTGGGACAAGGTCAGGTCACTGATAAGGTTGGACAGCTGTGGATTAGTGAGGAATGTGGGACAAGGTCAGGTCAGGTCACTGATAATGTTGGACAGCTGTGGATTAGTGAGGAATGTCAGACAAGGTCAGGTCACTGATAAGGTTGGACAGCTGTGGATTAGTGAGGAATGTGGGACAAGGTCAGGTCACTGATAAGGTTGGACAGCTGTGGATTAGTGAGGAATGTGGGACAAGGTCAGGTCACTGATAATAATGTTGGACAGCTGTGGATTAGTGAGGAATGTGGGACAAGGTCAGGTCACTGATAAAGTTGGACAGCTGTGGATTAGTGAGGAATGTGGGACAAGGTCAGGTCACTGATAATGTTGGACAGCTGTGGATTAGTGAGGAATGTGGGACAAGGTCAGGTCACTGATAAGGTTGGACAGCTGTGGATTAGTGAGGAATGTGGACAAGGTCAGGTCACTGATAAGGTTGGACAGCTGTGGATTAGTGAGTGTGGGACAAGGTCAGGTCACTGATAATGTTGGACAGCTGTGGATTAGTGAGGAATGTGGGACAGGTCAGGTCACTGATAATGTTGGACAGCTGTGGATTAGTGAGGAATGTGGGACAAGGTCAGGTCACTGATAATGTTGGACAGCTGTGGATTAGTGAGGAATGTGGGACAAGGTCAGGTCACACTGATAATGTTGGACAGCTGTGGATTAGTGAGGAATGTGGGACAAGGTCAGGTCACTGATAAGGTTGGACAGCTGTGGATTAGTGAGGTGTGGACAGGTCAGGTCACTATAATGTTGAGCTGAATTAGTGAGGAATGTGGGACAAGGTCAGGTCACTGATAATGTTGGACAGCTGTGGATTAGTGAGGAATGTGGGACAAGGTCAGGTCACTGATAAGGTTGGACAGCTGTGGATTAGTGAGGAATGTGGGACAAGGTCAGGTCACTGATAAGGTTGGACAGCTGTGGATTAGTGAGGAATGTGGGACAAGGTCAGGTCACTGATAAGGTTGGACAGCTGTGGATTAGTGAGGAATGTCAGACAAGGTCAGGTCACTGATAAATGTTGGACAGCTGTGGATTAGTGAGGAATGTGGGACAAGGTCAGGTCACTGATAAGGTTGGATTCAGCTGCTGTGGATTAGTGAGGAATGTGGGACAAGGTCAGGTCACTGATAAGGTTGGACAGCTGTGGATTAGTGAGGAATTTGGGACAAGGTCAGGTCAGGTCACTGATAATGTTGGACAGCTGTGGATTAGTGAGGAATGGGGGATGAGGTCAGGTCACTGATAAGGTTGGATTCCTGTGGATTAGTGAGAAATGTGGGACAAGGTCAGGTCACTGATAATGTTGGACAGCTGTGGATTAGTGAGGAATGGGACAAGACAAGGTCAGGTCACTGATAAGGTTGGACAGCTGTGGATTAGTGAGGAATGTCAGACAAGGTCAGGTCACTGATAAGGTTGGACAGCTGTGGATTAGTGAGGAATGTGGGACAAGGTCAGGTCACTGATAATGTTGGACAGCTGTGGATTAGTGAGGAATGTGGGACAAGGTCAGGTCAGGTCACTGATAATGTTGGACAGCTGTGGATTAGTGAGGAATGTGGGACAAGGTCAGGTCACACTGATAAGTTGGACAGCTGTGGATTAGTGAGGAATGTGGGACAAGGTCAGGTCACTGATAATGTTGGACAGCTGTGGATTAGAGAGGAATGTGGGACAAGGTCAGGTCACTCATAAAGGTTGGACAGCTGTGGATTAGTGAGGAATGTGGGACAAGGTCAGGTCAGGTCACTGATAATGTTGGACAGCTGTGGATTAGTGAGGAATGTGGGACAAGGTCAGGTCACTGATAATGTTGGACAGCTGTGGATTAGTGAGGAATGTGGGACAAGGTCAGGTCACTGATAATGTTGGACAGCTGTGGATTAGAGAGGAATGTGGGACAAGGTCAGGTCACTGATAATGTTGGACAGCTGTGGATTAGTGAGGAATGTGACAAGGTCAGGTCACTGATAAGGTTGGACAGCTGTGGATTAGTGAGGAATGTGGGACAAGGTCAGGTCAGGTCACTGATAAGGTTGGACAGCTGTGGATTAGTGAGGAATGTGGGACAAGGTCAGGTCACTGATAAGTTGGACAGCTGTGGATTAGTGAGGAATGTGGGACAAGGTCAGGTCAGGTCACTGATAATGTTGGACAGCTGTGGATTAGAGAGGAATGTCAGGTCAGGTCAGGTCACTGATAAGGTTGGACAGCTGTGGATTAGTGAGGAATGTGGGACAAGGTCAGGTCACTGATAAGGTTGGACAGCTGTGGATTAGTGAGGAATGTGGGACAAGGTCAGGTCACTGATAATGTTGGACAGCTGTGGATTAGTGAGAAATGTGGGACAAGGTCAGGTCACTGATAAGGTTGGACAGCTGTGGATTAGTGAGGAATGTGGGACAAGGTCAGGTCACTGATAATGGTTGGACAGCTGTGGATTAGTGAGGAATGTCAGACAAGGTCAGGTCACTGATAATGTTGGACAGCTGTGGATTAGTGAGGAATGTGGGACAAGGTCAGGTCACTGATAAGGTTGGACAGCTGTGGATTAGTGAGGAATGTGGGACAAGGTCAGGTCACTGATAAGGTTGGACAGCTGTGGATTAGTGAGGAATGTGGGACAAGGTCAGGTCACTGATAAGGTTGGACAGCTGTGGATTAGTGAGGAATGTGGGACAAGGTCAGGTCACTCACTGATAATGTTGGACAGCTGTGGATTAGTGAGGAATGTGGACAAGGTCAGGTCACTGATAAGGTTGGACAGCTGTGGATTAGTGAGGAATGTGGGACAAGGTCAGGTCACTGATAATGTTGGACAGCTGTGGATTAGTGAGGAATGTGGGACAAGGTCAGGTCACTGATAAGGTTGGACAGCTGTGGATTAGTGAGGAATGTGGGACAAGGTCAGGTCACTGATAAGGTTGGACAGCTGTGGATTAGTGAGAATGTGGGACAAGGTCAGGTCACTGATAAGGTTGGACAGCTGTGGATTAGTGAGGAATGTGGGACAAGGTCAGGTCACTGATAATGTTGGACAGCTGTGGATTAGTGAGGAATGTGGGACAAGGTCAGGTCACTGATAAGGTTGGACAGCTGTGGATTAGTGAGGAATGTGGGACAAGGTCAGGTCAGGTCACTGATAATGTTGGACAGCTGTGGATTAGTGAGGAATGGGGACAGGTCAGGTCACTGATAAGGTTGGACAGCTGTGGATTAGTGAGAAATGTGGGACAAGGTCAGGTCACTGATAATGTTGGACAGCTGTGGATTAGTGAGGAATGTGGGACAAGACAAGTCAGGTCACTGATAAGTTGGACAGCTGTGGATTAGTGAGGAATGTGGGACAAGGTCAGGTCACTGATAAGGTTGGACAGCTGTGGATTAGTGAGAATGTGGGACAAGGTCAGGTCACTGATAATGTTGGACAGCTGTGGATTAGTGAGGAATGTGGGACAAGGTCAGGTCAGGTCACTGATAATGTTGGACAGCTGTGGATTAGTGAGGAATGTGGGACAAGGTCAGGTCAGGTCACTGATAAAGTTGGACAGCTGTGGATTAGTGAGGAATGGGGGAAGGTCAGGTCAGGTCACTGATAATGTTGGACAGCTGTGGATTAGTGAGGAATGTCAGACAAGGTCAGGTCACTGATAAGGTTGGACAGCTGTGGATTAGTGAGGAATGTGGGACAAGGTCAGGTCAGGTCACTGATAAGTTGGACAGCTGTGGATTAGTGAGGAATGTGGGACAAGGTCAGGTCACTGATAAGGTTGGACAGCTGTGGATTAGTGAGGAATGTGGGACAAGGTCAGGTCACTGATAATGTTGGACAGCTGTGGATTAGTGAGGAATGTGGGACAAGGTCAGGTCACTGATAAGGTTGGACAGCTGTGGATTAGTGAGGAATGTGGGACAAGACAAGGTCAGGTCACTGATAAGGTTGGACAGCTGTGGATTAGTGAGGAATGTGGGACAAGGTCAGGTCAGGTCACTGATAAGGTTGGACAGCTGTGGATTAGTGAGGAATGTGGGACAAGGTCAGGTCACTGATAAGGTTGGACAGCTGTGGATTAGTGAGAAATGTGGGACAAGGTCAGGTCACACTGATAATGTTGGACAGCTGTGGATTAGTGAGGAATGAGGTCAACTGATAATGTTGGACAGCTGTGGATTAGAGAGGAATGTCAGGACAAGTCAGGTCACTGATAAGGTTGGACAGCTGTGGATTAGTGAGGAATGTGGGACAAGGTCAGGTCAGGTCACTGATAAGGTTGGACAGCTGTGGATTAGTGAGAATGTGGGACAAGGTCAGGTCACTGATAAGGTTGGACAGCTGTGGATTAGTGAGGAATGTGGGACAAGGTCAGGTCACTGATAATGTTGGACAGCTGTGGATTAGTGAGGAATGGGGACAAGGTCAGGTCACTGATAAGGTTGGACAGCTGTGGATTAGTGAGAAATGTGGGACAAGGTCAGGTCACTGATAAGTTGGACAGCTGTGGATTAGTGAGGAATGGGGACAAGGTCAGGTCAGGTCATAAGGTTGGACAGCTGTGGATTAGTGAGGAATGTGGGACAAGGTCAGGTCACTGATAAGGTTGGACAGCTGTGGATTAGTGAGGAATGTGGGACAAGGTCAGGTCACTGATAAGGTTGGACAGCTGTGGATTAGTGAGGAATGTGGGACAGGTCAGGTCAGGTCACTGATAAGGTTGGACAGCTGTGGATTAGTGAGGAATGGGGAGACAAGTCAGGTCACTGATAAGGTTGGACAGCTGTGGATTAGTGAGGAATGTGGGACAAGGTCAGGTCACTGATAAGGTTGGACAGCTGTGGATTAGTGAGGAATGTGGACAAGGTCAGGTCACTGATAAGGTTGGACAGCTGTGGATTAGTGAGGAATTTGGGACAAGGTCAGGTCAGGTCACTGATAATGTTGGACAGCTGTGGATTAGTGAGGAATGGGGATGAGGTCAGGTCACTGATAAGGTTGATTCCTGTGGATTAGTGAGAAATGTGGGACAAGGTCAGGTCACTGATAATGTTGGACAGCTGTGGATTAGTGAGAATTGGGACAAGGTCAGGTCAGGTCACTGATAAGGTTGGACAGCTGTGGATTAGTGAGGAATGTGGGACAAGGTCAGGTCACTGATAAGGTTGGACAGCTGTGGATTAGTGAGAATGTGGGACAAGGTCAGGTCACTGATAATGTTGGACAGCTGTGGATTAGTGAGGAATGTGGGACAAGGTCAGGTCAGGTCACTGATAAGGTTGGACAGCTGTGGATTAGTGAGGAATGTGGACAAGGTCAGGTCAGGTCACTGATAAGGTTGGACAGCTGTGGATTAGTGAGGAATGTGGGACAAGGTCAGGTCACTGATAAGGTTGGACAGCTGTGGATTAGTGAGGAATGTCAGACAAGGTCAGGTCACTGATAATGTTGGACAGCTGTGGATTAGTGAGGAATGTGGGACAAGGTCAGGTCAGGTCACTGATAAGGTTGGACAGCTGTGGATTAGTGAGGAATGTGGGACAACAAGGTCAGGTCACTGATAAGGTTGGACAGCTGTGGATTAGTGAGAATGTGGGACAAGGTCAGGTCACACTGATAAGGTTGGACAGCTGTGGATTAGTGAGGAATGTGGGACAAGGTCAGGTCACTGATAAGGTTGGACAGCTGTGGATTAGTGAGGAATGTGGGACAAGGTCAGGTCACTGATAAGGTTGGACAGCTGTGGATTAGTGAGGAATGTGGGACAGGTCAGGTCAGGTCACTGATAAGGTTGGACAGCTGTGGATTAGTGAGGAATGTGGGACAAGGTCAGGTCACTGATAAGGTTGGACAGCTGTGGATTAGTGAGGAATGTGGGACAAGGTCAGGTCAGGTCACTGATAAGGTTGGACAGCTGTGGATTAGTGAGGAATGGGGATGAGGTCAGGTCACTGATAAGGTTGGACAGCTGTGGATTAGTGAGAAATGTGGGACAAGGTCAGGTCACTGATAATGTTGGACAGCTGTGGATTAGTGAGGAATGTGGACAAGGTCAGGTCACTGATAAGGTTGGACAGCTGTGGATTAGTGAGGAATGTCAGACAGGTCAGGTCACTGATAAGGTTGGACAGCTGTGGATTAGTGAGGAATGTGGGACAAGGTCAGGTCACTGATAAGGTTGGACAGCTGTGGATTAGTGAGAAATGTGGGACAGGTCAGGTCAGGTCACTGATAAGTTGGACAGCTGTGGATTAGTGAGGAATGTGGGACAAGGTCAGGTCAGGTCACTGATAAGTTGGACAGCTGTGGATTAGTGAGGAATGTGGGACAAGGTCAGGTCACTCACTGATAAGGTTGGACAGCTGTGGATTAGTGAGGAATGTGGGACACAGGTCAGGTCACTGATAAGTTGGACAGCTGTGGATTAGTGAGGAATGTGGGACAAGGTCAGGTCAGGTCACTGATAATGTTGGACAGCTGTGGATTAGTGAGGAATGTGGGACAAGGTCAGGTCACTGATAAGGTTGGACAGCTGTGGATTAGTGAGAAATGTGGGACAAGGTCAGGTCACTGATAAATGTGGACAGCTGTGGATTAGTGAGGAATGTGGGACAAGGTCAGGTCACTCACTGATAATGTTGGACAGCTGTGGATTAGTGAGGAATGTGGGACAAGGTCAGGTCACTGATAAGGTTGGACAGCTGTGGATTAGTGAGGAATGTGGGACAAGGTCAGGTCAGGTCACTGATAATGTTGGACAGCTGTGGATTAGTGAGGAATGTGGGACAAGGTCAGGTCACTGATAAGGTTGGACAGCTGTGGATTAGTGAGGAATGTGGGACAAGGTCAGGTCAGGTCACTGATAATGTTGGACAGCTGTGGATTAGTGAGGAATGTGGGACAAGGTCAGGTCACTGATAAGGTTGGACAGCTGTGGATTAGTGAGGAATGTGGGACAATGAGACAGGTCAGGTCACTGATAAGGTTGGACAGCTGTGGATTAGTGAGGAATGTGGGACAAGGTCAGGTCACTGATAATGTTGGACAGCTGTGGATTAGTGAGGAATGTGGACAAGGTCAGGTCACTGATAAGGTTGGACAGCTGTGGATTAGTGAGGAATGTGGGACAAGGTCAGGTCACTGATAAGGTTGGACAGCTGTGGATTAGTGAGGAATGTGGGACAAGGTCAGGTCACACTGATAATGTTGGACAGCTGTGGATTAGTGAGGAATGTGGGACAAGGTCAGGTCACTGATAAGGTTGGACAGCTGTGGATTAGTGAGGAATGTGGGACAAGGTCAGGTCACTGATAAGGTTGGACAGCTGTGGATTAGTGAGGAATGTGGGACAAGGTCAGGTCACTGATAAGGTTGGACAGCTGTGGATTAGTGAGGAATGTGGGGACAGGTCAGGTCACTGATAATGTTGGACAGCTGTGGATTAGTGAGGAATGTGGGACAAGGTCAGGTCACTGATAAGGTTGGACAGCTGTGGATTAGTGAGGAATGTGGGACAAGGTCAGGTCACTGATAAGGTTGGACAGCTGTGGATTAGTGAGGAATGGGGACAAGGTCAGGTCACTGATAAGGTTGGACAGCTGTGGATTAGTGAGGAATGTGGGACAAGGTCAGGTCAGGTCACTGATAAGGTTGGACAGCTGTGGATTAGTGAGGAATGGGGATGAGGTCAGGTCACTGATAAGGTTGATTCCTGTGGATTAGTGAGAAATGTGGGACAAGGTCAGGTCACTGATAATGTTGGACAGCTGTGGATTAGTGAGGAATGTGACAAGGTCAGGTCACTCATAAGTTGGACAGCTGTGGATTAGTGAGGAATGTGGGACAAGGTCAGGTCACTGATAAGGTTGGACAGCTGTGGATTAGTGAGGAATGTGGGACAAGGTCAGGTCACTGATAAGTTGGACAGCTGTGGATTAGTGAGGAATGTGGGACAAGGTCAGGTCAGGTCACTGATAATGTTGGACAGCTGTGGATTAGTGAGGAATGTGGGACAAGGTCAGGTCAGGTCACTGATAAAGTTGGACAGCTGTGGATTAGTGAGGAATGTGGGACAAGGTCAGGTCACTGATAATGTTGGACAGCTGTGGATTAGTGAGAATGGGGTCAGACAAGGTCAGGTCACTGATAAGGTTGGACAGCTGTGGATTAGTGAGGAATGTGGGACAAGGTCAGGTCACTGATAAGGTTGGACAGCTGTGGATTAGTGAGAATGTGGGACAAGGTCAGGTCACTGATAAGGTGGACAGCTGTGGATTAGTGAGGAATGTGGGACAAGGTCAGGTCAGGTCACTGATAAGGTTGGACAGCTGTGGATTAGTGAGGAATGTGGGACAAGTCAGGTCACTGATAAGGTTGGACAGCTGTGGATTAGTGAGGAATGTGGGACAAGGTCAGGTCACTGATAAGGTTGGACAGCTGTGGATTAGTGAGGAATGTGGGACAAGGTCAGGTCAGGTCTGATAATGTTGGACAGCTGTGGATTAGTGAGGAATGTCAGGTCAGGTCACTGATAAGGTTGGACAGCTGTGGATTAGTGAGAATGTGGGACAAGAGTCAGGTCAGGTCACTGATAAGGTTGGACAGCTGTGGATTAGTGAGAATGTGGGACAAGGTCAGGTCACTGATAAGGTTGGACAGCTGTGGATTAGTGAGGAATTTGGGACAGGTCAGGTCAGGTCACTGATAAGTTTGGACAGCTGTGGATTAGTGAGGAATGGGGGACAGGTCAGGTCACTGATAAGGTTGATTCCTGTGGATTAGTGAGAAATGTGGGACAAGGTCAGGTCACTGATAATGTTGGACAGCTGTGGATTAGTGAGGAATGTGGGACAAGGTCAGGTCAGGTCACTGATAAGGTTGGACAGCTGTGGATTAGTGAGAAATGTGGGACAAGGTCAGGTCACTGATAAGGTTGGACAGCTGTGGATTAGTGAGAATGTGGGACAAGGTCAGGTCACTGATAAGGTTGGACAGCTGTGGATTAGTGAGGAATGTGGGACAAGGTCAGGTCAGGTCACTGATAAGGTTGGACAGCTGTGGATTAGTGAGGAATGTGGGACAAGGTCAGGTCAGGTCACTGATAAGGTTGGACAGCTGTGGATTAGTGAGGAATGGGGGACAAGGTCAGGTCACTGATAATGTTGGACAGCTGTGGATTAGTGAGAAATGTGGGACAAGGTCAGGTCACTGATAATGTTGGACAGCTGTGGATTAGTGAGGAATGGGACAAGGTCAGGTCAGGTCACTGATAAGGTTGGACAGCTGTGGATTAGTGAGGAATGTGGGACAAGGTCAGGTCACTGATAAGGTTGGACAGCTGTGGATTAGTGAGAAATGTGGGACAAGGTCAGGTCACTGATAATGTTGGACAGCTGTGGATTAGTGAGGAATGTGGGACAAGGGTCAGGTCACTGATAAGGTTGGACAGCTGTGGATTAGTGAGGAATGTGGGACAAGGTCAGGTCACACTGATAAGGTTGGACAGCTGTGGATTAGTGAGGAATGGGGACAAGGTCAGGTCAGGTCACTGATAAGGTTGGACAGCTGTGGATTAGTGAGAAATGTGGGACAAGGTCAGGTCACTGATAAAGTTGGACAGCTGTGGATTAGTGAGAATTGGGACAGGTCAGGTCAGGTCACTGATAATGTTGGACAGCTGTGGATTAGTGAGGAATCAGACAAGGTCAGGTCACTGATAAGGTTGGACAGCTGTGGATTAGTGAGGAATGGGGACAAGGTCAGGTCACTGATAAGGTTGGACAGCTGTGGATTAGTGAGGAATGTGGGACAAGGTCAGGTCACTGATAAGTTGGACAGCTGTGGATTAGTGAGGAATGTGGGACAGACAGGTCAGGTCACTGATAAGGTTGGACAGCTGTGGATTAGTGAGAATGTGGGACAAGGTCAGGTCACTGATAAGGTTGGACAGCTGTGGATTAGTGAGGAATGTGGGACAGGTCAGGTCACTGATAATGTTGGACAGCTGTGGATTAGTGAGGAATGTGGGACAGGTCAGGTCACACTGATAAGGTTGGACAGCTGTGGATTAGTGAGGATGTGGGACAAGGTCAGGTCAGGTCACTGATAAGGTTGGACAGCTGTGGATTAGTGAGAATGTGGGACAAGGTCAGGTCACTGATAAGGTTGGACAGCTGTGGATTAGTGAGGAATGTGGGACAAGGTCAGGTCACACTGATAAGGTTGGACAGCTGTGGATTAGTGAGGAATGTGGGAGGTCAGGTCAGGTCACTGATAAGGTTGGACAGCTGTGGATTAGTGAGGAATGTGGGACAAGGTCAGGTCACTGATAAGGTTGGACAGCTGTGGATTAGTGAGGAATGGGACAGATCAGGTCAGGTCACTGATAAGGTTGGACAGCTGTGGATTAGTGAGGAATGTTGGGACAAGGTCAGGTCAGGTCACTGATAAGGTTGGACAGCTGTGGATTAGTGAGAATGGGGATGAGGTCAGGTCACTGATAAGGTTGACAGCTGTGGATTAGTGAGAAATGTGGGACAAGGTCAGGTCACTGATAATGTTGGACAGCTGTGGATTAGTGAGGAATGTGGGACAAGGTCAGGTCACTGATAAGGTTGGACAGCTGTGGATTAGTGAGGAATGTGGGACAGGTCAGGTCACTGATAAGGTTGGACAGCTGTGGATTAGTGAGGAATGTGGGACAGGGTCAGGTCACTGATAAGGTTGGACAGCTGTGGATTAGTGAGGAATGTGGGACAAGGTCAGGTCACTGATAAGGTTGGACAGCTGTGGATTAGTGAGGAATGTGGGACAAGGTCAGGTCAGGTCACTGATAAGGTTGGACAGCTGTGGATTAGTGAGGAATGTGGGACAAGGTCAGGTCACTGATAAGGTTGGACAGCTGTGGATTAGTGAGAAATGTGGGACAAGGTCAGGTCACTGATAATGTTGGACAGCTGTGGATTAGTGAGAATGTGGGACAAGGTCAGGTCACTGATAAGGTTGGACAGCTGTGGATTAGTGAGAAATGGGACAAGGTCAGGTCAGGTCACTGATAAGGTTGGACAGCTGTGGATTAGTGAGGAATGTGGGACAAGGTCAGGTCACTGATAAGTTGGACAGCTGTGGATTAGTGAGGAATGTGGGACAAGGTCAGGTCAGGTCACTGATAAGGTTGGACAGCTGTGGATTAGTGAGGAATGTGGGACAAGGTCAGGTCAGGTCACTGATAAGGTTGGACAGCTGTGGATTAGTGAGAAATGTGGGACAGGTCAGGTCACTGATAAGGTTGGACAGCTGTGGATTAGTGAGGAATGTGGGACAAGGTCAGGTCACACTGATAAGGTTGGACAGCTGTGGATTAGTGAGGAATGTGGGACAAGGTCAGGTCAGGTCACTGATAAGGTTGGACAGCTGTGGATTAGTGAGAAATGTGGGACAAGGTCAGGTCACTGATAATGTTGGACAGCTGTGGATTAGTGAGGAATGTGGGACAGGTCAGGTCAGGTCACTGATAAGGTTGGACAGCTGTGGATTAGTGAGGAATGGGGACAAGGTCAGGTCACTGATAAGGTTGGACAGCTGTGGATTAGTGAGAAATGTGGGACAAGGTCAGGTCACACTGATAAGGTTGGACAGCTGTGGATTAGTGAGGAATGTGGGACAAGGTCAGGTCACTGATAAGGTTGGACAGCTGTGGATTAGTGAGGAATGTGGGACAAGGTCAGGTCACTGATAAGGTTGGACAGCTGTGGATTAGTGAGGAATGTGGGACAAGGTCAGGTCAGGTCACTGATAAGGTTGGACAGCTGTGGATTAGTGAGAAATGTGGGACAAGGTCAGGTCACTGATAAGGTTGGACAGCTGTGGATTAGTGAGGAATTTGGGACAAGGTCAGGTCAGGTCACTGATAAGGTTGGACAGCTGTGGATTAGTGAGGAATGGGGATGAGGTCAGGTCACTGATAAGGTTGGACAGCTGTGGATTAGTGAGAAATGTGGGACAAGGTCAGGTCACTGATAATGTTGGACAGCTGTGGATTAGTGAGGAATGTGGAGACAAGGTCAGGTCACTGATAAGTTGGACAGCTGTGGATTAGTGAGAAATGTGGGACAGGTCAGGTCAGGATAATAAAGTTGGACAGCTGTGGATTAGTGAGGAATGTGGGACAAGGTCAGGTCAGGTCACTGATAAAGTTGGACAGCTGTGGATTAGTGAGAAATGTGGGACAAGGTCAGGTCAGGTCACTGATAAGGTTGGACAGCTGTGGATTAGTGAGGAATGTGGGACAAGGTCAGGTCAGGTCACTGATAAGGTTGGACAGCTGTGGATTAGTGAGGAATGTGGGACAAGGTCAGGTCACTGATAAGGTTGGACAGCTGTGGATTAGTGAGGAATGTGGGACAGGTCAGGTCAGGTCACTGATAAGGTTGGACAGCTGTGGATTAGTGAGGAATGTGGGACAAGGTCAGGTCACTGATAAGGTTGGACAGCTGTGGATTAGTGAGAAATGTGGGACAAGGTCAGGTCACTGATAAGGTTGGACAGCTGTGGATTAGTGAGGAATGTGGGACAAGGTCAGGTCACTGATATAATGTTGGACAGCTGTGGATTAGTGAGGAATGTGGGACAAGGTCAGGTCACTGATAAGGTTGGACAGCTGTGGATTAGTGAGGAATGGGGACAAGGTCAGGTCAGGTCACTGATAAGGTTGGACAGCTGTGGATTAGTGAGGAATGTGGGACAAGGTCAGGTCACTGATAAGGTTGGACAGCTGTGGATTAGTGAGAATGTGGGACAAGGTCAGGTCAGGTCACTGATAAGGTTGGACAGCTGTGGATTAGTGAGGAATGTGGGACAAGGTCAGGTCACACTGAAAGTTGGACAGCTGTGGATTAGTGAGGAATGTGGGACAAGGTCAGGTCACTGATAAGGTTGGACAGCTGTGGATTAGTGAGAATGTGGGACAAGGTCAGGTCACTGATAATGTTGGACAGCTGTGGATTAGTGAGGAATGTCAGACAAGGTCAGGTCACTGATAAGGTTGGACAGCTGTGGATTAGTGAGGAATGGGGACAAGGTCAGGTCACTGATAAGGTTGGACAGCTGTGGATTAGTGAGGAATGTGGGACAAGGTCAGGTCAGGTCACTGATAAGGTTGGACAGCTGTGGATTAGTGAGGAATGTGGGACAAGGTCAGGTCACAGATAAGGTTGGACAGCTGTGGATTAGTGAGAATGTGGGACAAGGTCAGGTCACTGATAAGGTTGGACAGCTGTGGATTAGTGAGAATGTGGGACAAGGTCAGGTCACTGATAAGGTTGGACAGCTGTGGATTAGTGAGGAATGTGGGACAAGGTCAGGTCACTGATAATGTTGGACAGCTGTGGATTAGTGAGGAATGTGGGACAGACAGGTCAGGTCACTGATAAGGTTGGACAGCTGTGGATTAGTGAGAATGTGGGACAAGGTCAGGTCACTGATAAGGTTGGACAGCTGTGGATTAGTGAGAATGTGGGACAGGTCAGGTCACTGATAAGGTTGGACAGCTGTGGATTAGTGAGGAATTTGGGACAAGGTCAGGTCAGGTCACGATAAGGTTGGACAGCTGTGGATTAGTGAGGAATGGGGATGAGGTCAGGTCACTGATAAGGTTGATTCCTGTGGATTAGTGAGAAATGTGGGACAAGGTCAGGTCACTGATAATGTTGGACAGCTGTGGATTAGTGAGGAATGTGGGACAGACAGGTCAGGTCACTGATAAGGTTGGACAGCTGTGGATTAGTGAGGAATGTGGGACAAGGTCAGGTCACTGATAAGGTTGGACAGCTGTGGATTAGTGAGAGGAATGTGGGACAAGGTCAGGTCACTGATAAGGTTGGACAGCTGTGGATTAGTGAGGAATGGGGACAGGACAAGGTCAGGTCACTGATAAGGTTGGACAGCTGTGGATTAGTGAGGAATGTGGGACAAGGTCAGGTCAGGTCACTGATAAGGTTGGACAGCTGTGGATTAGTGAGGAATGTGGGACAAGGTCAGGTCAGGTCACTGATAAGGTTGGACAGCTGTGGATTAGTGAGGAATGTGGGACAAGGTCAGGTCACTGATAAAGTTGGACAGCTGTGGATTAGTGAGAAATGTGGGACAAGGTCAGGTCAGGTCACTGATAAGGTTGGACAGCTGTGGATTAGTGAGAATGTGGGACAAGGTCAGGTCAGGTCACTGATAAGGTTGGACAGCTGTGGATTAGTGAGGAATGTGGGACAAGAGGTCAGGTCACTGATAAGGTTGGACAGCTGTGGATTAGTGAGGAATGTGGGACAAGGTCAGGTCACTGATAAGGTTGGACAGCTGTGGATTAGTGAGGAATGTGGGACAAGGTCAGGTCACTGATAAGGTTGGACAGCTGTGGATTAGTGAGGAATGTGGGACAAGGTCAGGTCAGGTCACTGATAAGGTTGGACAGCTGTGGATTAGTGAGGAATGTGGGACAAGGTCAGGGTCACTGATAAGGTTGGACAGCTGTGGATTAGTGAGGAATGTGGGACAAGGTCAGGTCACTCACTGATAAGGTTGGACAGCTGTGGATTAGTGAGAATGTGGGACAAGGTCAGGTCACTGATAAGGTTGGACAGCTGTGGATTAGTGAGGAATGTGGGACAGGTCAGGTCAGGTCACTGATAAGTTGGACAGCTGTGGATTAGTGAGGAATGGGGACAAGGTCAGGTCACACTGATAAGGTTGGACAGCTGTGGATTAGTGAGAAATGTGGGACAAGGTCAGGTCACTGATAATGTTGGACAGCTGTGGATTAGTGAGGAATGTGGGACAAGGTCAGGTCACTGATAAAGTTGGACAGCTGTGGATTAGTGAGAAATGTGGGACAAGGTCAGGTCACTGATAAGGTTGGACAGCTGTGGATTAGTGAGGAATGTGGGACAAGGTCAGGTCACTGATAATGTTGGACAGCTGTGGATTAGTGAGGAATGTGGGACAAGGTCAGGTCAGGTCACTGATAATGTTGGACAGCTGTGGATTAGTGAGGAATGTGGGACAGGTCAGGTCAGGTCACTGATAAGGTTGGACAGCTGTGGATTAGTGAGGAATTGGGACAAGAGGTCAGGTCAGGTCACTGATAAGGTTGGACAGCTGTGGATTAGTGAGGAATGTGGACAAGGTCAGGTCACTGATAAGGTTGGACAGCTGTGGATTAGTGAGGAATGTGGGACAAGGTCAGGTCACTGATAAGGTTGGACAGCTGTGGATTAGTGAGGAATGTGGGACAAGGTCAGGTCACTGATAAAGTTGGACAGCTGTGGATTAGTGAGAATGTGGGACAAGGTCAGGTCAGGTCACTGATAAGGTTGGACAGCTGTGGATTAGTGAGGAATGTGGGACAAGGTCAGGTCACTGATAAGGTTGGACAGCTGTGGATTAGTGAGGAATGTGGGACAAGGTCAGGTCAGGTCACTGATAAGGTTGGACAGCTGTGGATTAGTGAGGAATGTGGGACAAGGTCAGGTCAGGTCACTGATAATGTTGGACAGCTGTGGATTAGTGAGGAATGTGGGACAAGGTCAGGTCACTGATAAGGTTGGACAGCTGTGGATTAGTGAGAATGTGGGACAAGGTCAGGTCACTGATAATGTTGGACAGCTGTGGATTAGTGAGAATGTGGGACAGGTCAGGTCAGGTCACTGATAAGGTTGGACAGCTGTGGATTAGTGAGGAATGTGGGACAAGGTCAGGTCACTGATAAGGTTGGACAGCTGTGGATTAGTGAGGAATGTGGGACAAGGTCAGGTCACTGATAAGGTTGGACAGCTGTGGATTAGTGAGGAATGTGGGACAAGGTCAGGTCACTGATAAGGTTGGACAGCTGTGGATTAGTGAGGAATGTGGGACAAGGTCAGGTCAGGTCACTGATAAGGTTGGACAGCTGTGGATTAGTGAGGAATGTGGGACAAGGTCAGGTCACTGATAAAGTTGGACAGCTGTGGATTAGTGAGAAATGTGGGACAAGGTCAGGTCAGGTCACTGATAAGGTTGGACAGCTGTGGATTAGTGAGGAATGTGGGACAGGTCAGGTCACTGATAAGGTTGGACAGTGTGTGGATTAGTGAGAAATGTGGGACAAGGTCAGGTCACTGATAAGGTTGGACAGCTGTGGATTAGTGAGGAATGTGACAAGGTCAGGTCACTGATAAGGTTGGACAGCTGTGGATTAGTGAGGAATGGGGACAGGTCAGGTCAGGTCACTGATAAGGTTGGACAGCTGTGGATTAGTGAGAATGTGGGACAGGTCAGGTCACACTGATAAGGTTGGACAGCTGTGGATTAGTGAGGAATGTGGGACAAGGTCAGGTCACTGATAAGGTTGGACAGCTGTGGATTAGTGAGGAATGTGGGACAGGTCAGGTCAGGTCACTGATAAGGTTGGACAGCTGTGGATTAGTGAGAGAAATGTGGGACAAGGTCAGGTCACTGATAAGGTTGGACAGCTGTGGATTAGTGAGGAATGTGGGACAAGGTCAGGTCACTGATAAGGTTGGACAGCTGTGGATTAGTGAGAAATGTGGGACAAGGTCAGGTCACTGATAAGGTTGGACAGCTGTGGATTAGTGAGGAATTTGGGACGAGGTCAGGTCAGGTCACTGATAAGGTTGGACAGCTGTGGATTAGTGAGGAATGGGGGATGAGGTCAGGTCACTGATAAGGTTCGATTCCTGTGGATTAGTGAGAAATGTGGGACAAGGTCAGGTCACTGATAATGTTGGACAGCTGTGGATTAGTGAGGAATGTGGGACAAGGTCAGGTCAGGTCACTGATAAAGTTGGACAGCTGTGGATTAGTGAGAAATGTGGGACAGGTCAGGTCAGGTCACTGATAAGGTTGGACAGCTGTGGATTAGTGAGGAATGTGGGACAGGTCAGGTCACTGATAAGGTTGGACAGCTGTGGATTAGTGAGAAATGTGGGACAAGGTCAGGTCACTGATAAGGTTGGACAGCTGTGGATTAGTGAGGAATGTGGGACAAGGTCAGGTCAGGTCACTGATAAGGTTGGACAGCTGTGGATTAGTGAGGAATGTGGGACGAGGTCAGGTCAGGTCATAAGGTTGGACAGCTGTGGATTAGTGAGGAATGTGGGACAGGTCAGGTCACTGATAAGGTTGGACAGCTGTGGATTAGTGAGAAATGTGGGACAAGGTCAGGTCAGGTCACTGATAAGGTTGGACAGCTGTGGATTAGTGAGGAATGTGGGACAAGGTCAGGTCACACTGATAATGTTGGACAGCTGTGGATTAGTGAGGAATGTGGGACAAGGTCAGGTCAGGTCACTGATAAGGTTGGACAGCTGTGGATTAGTGAGGAATGTGGGACAAGGTCAGGTCAGGTCACTGATAAGGTTGGACAGCTGTGGATTAGTGAGGAATGGGGACAAGGTCAGGTCACTGATAAGGTTGGACAGCTGTGGATTAGTGAGAAATGTGGGACAAGGTCAGGTCACTGATAATGTTGGACAGCTGTGGATTAGTGAGGAATGTGGGACAGGTCAGGTCACTGATAAGTTGGACAGCTGTGGATTAGTGAGGAATGTGGGACAAGGGTCAGGTCATGATAAGGTTGGACAGCTGTGGATTAGTGAGGAATGTGGGACAAGGTCAGGTCACTGATAAGGTTGGACAGCTGTGGATTAGTGAGGAATGTGGGACAAGGTCAGGTCACACTGATAATGTTGGACAGCTGTGGATTAGTGAGGAATGTGGGACAAGGTCAGGTCAGGTCACTGATAAGGTTGGACAGCTGTGGATTAGTGAGGAATGTGGGACGAGGTCAGGTCAGGTCACTGATAAGGTTGGACAGCTGTGGATTAGTGAGGAATGTGGGACAAGGTCAGGTCACTGATAAGGTTGGACAGCTGTGGATTAGTGAGGAATGTGGGACAGGTCAGGTCACTGATAAGGTTGGACAGCTGTGGATTAGTGAGGAATGTGGGACAAGGTCAGGTCACTGATAAAGGTTGGACAGCTGTGGATTAGTGAGGAATGTGGGACGAGGTCAGGTCAGGTCACTGATAAGGTTGGACAGCTGTGGATTAGTGAGGAATGGATGAGGTCAGGTCACTGATAAGGTTGGACAGCTGTGGATTAGTGAGAAATGTGGGACAAGGTCAGGTCACTGATAATGTTGGACAGCTGTGGATTAGTGAGGAATGTGGGACAAGGTCAGGTCAGGTCACTGATAAGGTTGGACAGCTGTGGATTAGTGAGGAATGTGGGACAAGGTCAGGTCACTGATAAGGTTGGACAGCTGTGGATTAGTGAGGAATGTGGGACAAGGTCAGGTCACTGATAAGGTTGGACAGCTGTGGATTAGTGAGAATGTGGGACAAGGTCAGGTCACTGATAAGGTTGGACAGCTGTGGATTAGTGAGAATGTGGGACAAGGTCAGGTCAGGTCACTGATAAGGTTGGACAGCTGTGGATTAGTGAGGAATGTGGGACAGGGTCAGGTCACTGATAAGGTTGGACAGCTGTGGATTAGTGAGGAATGTCACAAGGTCAGGTCACTGATAATGTTGGACAGCTGTGGATTAGTGAGGAAGTGGGACAGGTCAGGTCAGGTCACTGATAAGGTTGGACAGCTGTGGATTAGTGAGGAATGTGGGACAAGGTCAGGTCACTGATAATGTTGGACAGCTGTGGATTAGTGAGAAATGTGGGACAAGGTCAGGTCAGGTCACTGATAAGGTTGGACAGCTGTGGATTAGTGAGGAATGTGGACAAGGTCAGGTCAGGTCACTGATAAGGTTGGACAGCTGTGGATTAGTGAGAAATGTGGGACAAGGTCAGGTCACTGATAATGTTGGACAGCTGTGGATTAGTGAGGAATGTGGGACAAGGTCAGGTCAGGTCACTGATAATGTTGGACAGCTGTGGATTAGTGAGGAATGTGGGACAAGGTCAGGTCAGGTCACTGATAAGGTGGACAGCTGTGGATTAGTGAGGAATGTGGACAAGGTCAGGTCACTGATAAAGTTGGACAGCTGTGGATTAGTGAGAAATGTGGGACAAGGTCAGGTCACTGATAATGTTGGACAGCTGTGGATTAGTGAGGAATGTGGGACAAGGTCAGGTCACTGATAATGTTGGACAGCTGTGGATTAGTGAGAGAATGTGGGACAAGGTCAGGTCACTGATAAGGTTGGACAGCTGTGGATTAGTGAGGAATGTGGGACAAGGTCAGGTCAGGTCACTGATAATGTTGGACAGCTGTGGATTAGTGAGGAATGTGGGACAAGGTCAGGTCACTGATAATGTTGGACAGCTGTGGATTAGTGAGGAATGGGACAAGGTCAGGTCAGGTCACTGATAAGGTTGGACAGCTGTGGATTAGTGAGGAATGTGGGACAAGGTCAGGTCACTGATAAGGTTGGACAGCTGTGGATTAGTGAGAATGTGGGACAAGGTCAGGTCACTGATAAAGTTGGACAGCTGTGGATTAGTGAGAATGTGGGACAAGGTCAGGTCACAGATAAGGTTGGACAGCTGTGGATTAGTGAGGAATGTGGGACAAGGTCAGGTCACTGATAAGGTTGGACAGCTGTGGATTAGTGAGGAATGTGGGACAAGGTCAGGTCACTGATAAGGTTGGACAGCTGTGGATTAGTGAGGAATGTGGGACAGGTCAGGTCAGGTCACTGATAAGGTTGGACAGCTGTGGATTAGTGAGGAATGTGGGACAAGGTCAGGTCACTGATAAGGTTGGACAGCTGTGGATTAGTGAGGAATGTGGGAAGGTCAGGTCACTGATAAGGTTGGACAGCTGTGGATTAGTGAGGAATGTGGGACAAGGTCAGGTCACTGATAATGTTGGACAGCTGTGGATTAGTGAGGAATGTGGGACAAGGTCAGGTCACTGATAAGGTTGGACAGCTGTGGATTAGTGAGGAATGTGGGACAAGGTCAGGTCACTGATAAGGTTGGACAGCTGTGGATTAGTGAGGAATGTGGGACAAGGTCAGGTCACTGATAAGGTTGGACAGCTGTGGATTAGTGAGGAATTTGGGACAAGGTCAGGTCAGGTCACTGATAATGTTGGACAGCTGTGGATTAGTGAGGAATGGGGGATGAGGTCAGGTCACTGATAAGGTTGGATTCAGCTGTGGATTAGTGAGAAATGTGGGACAAGGTCAGGTCACTGATAATGTTGGACAGCTGTGGATTAGTGAGGAATGGGACAAGGTCAGGTCACTGATAAGTTGGACAGCTGTGGATTAGTGAGGAATGTGGGACAAGGTCAGGTCACTGATAAAGGTTGGACAGCTGTGGATTAGTGAGGAATGTGGGACAAGGTCAGGTCACTGATAAGGTTGGACAGCTGTGGATTAGTGAGGAATGTGGACAAGGTCAGGTCAGGTCACTGATAAGGTTGGACAGCTGTGGATTAGTGAGGAATGTGGGACAAGGTCAGGTCAGGTCACTATAAGTTGGACAGCTGTGGATTAGTGAGGAATGTGGGACAAGGTCAGGTCACTGATAATGTTGGACAGCTGTGGATTAGTGAGGAATGTGGGACAAGGTCAGGTCAGGTCACTGATAAGGTTGGACAGCTGTGGATTAGTGAGGAATGTGGGACAAGGTCAGGTCACTGATAAGGTTGGACAGCTGTGGATTAGTGAGAAATGTGGACAAGGTCAGGTCACTGATAAGGTTGGACAGCTGTGGATTAGTGAGGAATGTGGGACAAGGTCAGGTCACTGATAAGGTTGGACAGCTGTGGATTAGTGAGGAATGTGGGACAAGGTCAGGTCACTGATAAGGTTGGACAGCTGTGGATTAGTGAGGAATTTGGGACAAGGTCAGGTCAGGTCACTGATAAGGTTGGACAGCTGTGGATTAGTGAGGAATGGGGATGAGGTCAGGTCACTGATAAGGTTGATTCCTGTGGATTAGTGAGAAATGTGGGACAAGGTCAGGTCACTGATAATGTTGGACAGCTGTGGATTAGCTGTGGACAAGGTCAGGTCACTGATAAGTTGGACAGCTGTGGATTAGTGAGAATGTGGACAAGGTCAGGTCACTGATAAGGTTGGACAGCTGTGGATTAGTGAGGAATGTGGGACAAGGTCAGGTCACTGATAATGTTGGACAGCTGTGGATTAGTGAGAAATGTGGGACAAGGTCAGGTCAGGTCACTGATAAGGTTGGACAGCTGTGGATTAGTGAGGAATGTGGGACAGGTCAGGTCAGGTCACTGATAAGTTGGACAGCTGTGGATTAGTGAGGAATGTGGGACAAGGTCAGGTCAGGTCACTGATAAGGTTGGACAGCTGTGGATTAGTGAGGAATGTGGGACAAGGTCAGGTCAGGTCACTGATAAAGTTGGACAGCTGTGGATTAGTGAGGAATGTGGGACAGGTCAGGTCAGGTCACTGATAATGTTGGACAGCTGTGGATTAGTGAGGAATGTCAGACAAGGTCAGGTCAGGTCACTGATAAGGTTGGACAGCTGTGGATTAGTGAGGAATGTGGGACAAGGTCAGGTCAGGTCACTGATAAGGTTGGACAGCTGTGGATTAGTGAGGAATGTCAGGGACAAGGTCAGGTCACTGATAATGTTGGACAGCTGTGGATTAGTGAGGAATGTGGGACAAGGTCAGGTCACACTGATAAGGTTGGACAGCTGTGGATTAGTGAGGAATGTGGGACAAGGTCAGGTCACTGATAATGTTGGACAGCTGTGGATTAGTGAGGAATGTGGGACAAGGTCAGGTCAGGTCACTGATAAGTTGGACAGCTGTGGATTAGTGAGAATGTGGGACAAGGTCAGGTCAGGTCACTGATAAGGTTGGACAGCTGTGGATTAGTGAGGAATGTGGGACAAGGTCAGGTCACTGATAATGTTGGACAGCTGTGGATTAGTGAGGAATGTCAGACAAGGTCAGGTCACTGATAAGGTTGGACAGCTGTGGATTAGTGAGGAATGTGGGACAAGGTCAGGTCAGGTCACTGATAATGTTGGACAGCTGTGGATTAGTGAGGAATGTGGGACAAGGTCAGGTCACTGATAATGTTGGACAGCTGTGGATTAGTGAGGAATGGGGACAAGGTCAGGTCACTGATAATGTTGGACAGCTGTGGATTAGTGAGGAATGTGGGACAAGGTCAGGTCACACTGATAATGTTGGACAGCTGTGGATTAGAGAGGAATGTGGGACAAGGTCAGGTCAGGTCACTGATAATGTTGGACAGCTGTGGATTAGTGAGGAATGTGGGACAAGGTCAGGTCACTGATAAAGTTGGACAGCTGTGGATTAGTGAGAAATGTGGGACAAGGTCAGGTCAGGTCACTGATAATGTTGGACAGCTGTGGATTAGTGAGAAATGTGGGACAAGGTCAGGTCACTGATAAGGTTGGACAGCTGTGGATTAGTGAGGAATGTGGGACAAGGTCAGGTCACTGATAAGGTTGGACAGCTGTGGATTAGAGAGGAATGTCAGACAAGGTCAGGTCACTGATAATGTTGGACAGCTGTGGATTAGAGAGGAATGTCAGGTCAGGTCACTCACTGATAAAGTTGGACAGCTGTGGATTAGTGAGGAATGTGGGACAAGGTCAGGTCACTGATAAGGTTGGACAGCTGTGGATTAGTGAGGAATGTCAGACAAGGTCAGGTCACTGATAATGTTGGACAGCTGTGGATTAGTGAGGAATGTGGGACAAGGTCAGGTCACTGATAAGGTTGGACAGCTGTGGATTAGTGAGAATGTGGGACAAGGTCAGGTCACTGATAAGGTTTGGACAGCTGTGGATTAGTGAGGAATGTGGGACAAGGTCAGGTCACTGATAAGGTTGGACAGCTGTGGATTAGTGAGGAATGTGGGACAAGGTCAGGTCACTGATAAGGTTGGACAGCTGTGGATTAGAGAGAATGTCAGACAAGGTCAGGTCAGGTCACTGATAAGGTTGGACAGCTGTGGATTAGTGAGGAATGTGGGACAAGGTCAGGTCAGGTCACTGATAATGTTGGACAGCTGTGGATTAGTGAGGAATGGGGACAAGGTCAGGTCACTGATAATGTTGGACAGCTGTGGATTAGTGAGAATGTGGGACAAGGTCAGGTCACTGATAAGGTTGGACAGCTGTGGATTAGTGAGGAATGTGGGACAAGGTCAGGTCACACTGATAATGTTGGACAGCTGTGGATTAGTGAGAATGTGGACAGGTCAGGTCACTGATAAGGTTGGACAGCTGTGGATTAGTGAGAATGTGGGACAAGGTCAGGTCACTGATAATGTTGGACAGCTGTGGATTAGTGAGAATTTGAATGTGGGACAAGGTCAGGTCAGGTCACTGATAAGGTTGGACAGCTGTGGATTAGTGAGGAATGTGGGACAAGGTCAGGTCACACTGATAAGGTTGGACAGCTGTGGATTAGTGAGGAATGTGGGACAGGTCAGGTCAGGTCACTGATAATGTTGGACAGCTGTGGATTAGTGAGGAATGTGGACAAGGTCAGGTCACTGATAATGTTGGACAGCTGTGGATTAGTGAGAATGTGGGACAAGGTCAGGTCACTGATAAAGTTGGACAGCTGTGGATTAGTGAGGAATGTGGGACAAGGTCAGGTCACTGATAATGTTGGACAGCTGTGGATTAGTGAGGAATGTGGGACAAGGTCAGGTCACTGATAAGGTTGGACAGCTGTGGATTAGTGAGGAATGTGGGACAAGGTCAGGTCAGGTCACTGATAAGGTTGGACAGCTGTGGATTAGTGAGGAATGTGGGACAAGGTCAGGTCACTGATAATGTTGGACAGCTGTGGATTAGTGAGGAATGTGGGACAAGGTCAGGTCAGGTCACTGATAATGTTGGACAGCTGTGGATTAGTGAGGAATGTGGGACAAGGTCAGGTCACTGATAAGGTTGGACAGCTGTGGATTAGTGAGGAATGTGGGACAAGGTCAGGTCACTGATAATGTTGGACAGCTGTGGATTAGTGAGGAATGTGGACAAGGTCAGGTCACTGATAAGGTTGGACAGCTGTGGATTAGTGAGGAATGGGGACAAGGTCAGGTCAGGTCACTGATAAGGTTGGACAGCTGTGGATTAGTGAGAAATGTCAGGACAAGGTCAGGTCACTGATAATGTTGGACAGCTGTGGATTAGTGAGGAATGTGGGACAAGGTCAGGTCACTGATAAAGTTGGACAGCTGTGGATTAGTGAGAAATGTGGGACAAGGTCAGGTCACTGATAATGTTGGACAGCTGTGGATTAGTGAGGAATGTGGGACAGGTCAGGTCACTGATAAGGTTGGACAGCTGTGGATTAGTGAGAATGTGGGACAAGGTCAGGTCACTGATAATGTTGGACAGCTGTGGATTAGTGAGGAATGTCAGGACAAGGTCAGGTCACTGATAAGGTTGGACAGCTGTGGATTAGTGAGGAATGTGGGACAAGGTCAGGTCACTGATAAGGTTGGACAGCTGTGGATTAGTGAGGAATGTGGGACAAGGTCAGGTCACTGATAAGGTTGGACAGCTGTGGATTAGTGAGGAATTTGGGACAAGGTCAGGTCAGGTCACTGATAATGTTGGACAGCTGTGGATTAGTGAGGAATGGGGGATGAGGTCAGGTCACTGATAAGGTTGATTCCTGTGGATTAGTGAGAAATGTGGGACAAGGTCAGGTCACTGATAATGTTGGACAGCTGTGGATTAGTGAGGAATGTGGGACAAGGTCAGGTCAGGTCACTAAAGTTGGACAGCTGTGGATTAGTGAGGAATGTGACAAGGTCAGGTCACTGATAAGGTTGGACAGCTGTGGATTAGTGAGGAATCAAGGTCAGGTCACTGATAATGTTGGACAGCTGTGGATTAGTGAGGAATGTGGACAAGGTCAGGTCAGGTCACTGATAAGGTTGGACAGCTGTGGATTAGTGAGGAATGTGGGACAAGGTCAGGTCAGGTCACTGATAATGTTGGACAGCTGTGGATTAGAGAGGAATGTCAGGACAAGGTCAGGTCACTGATAATGTTGGACAGCTGTGGATTAGTGAGGAATGTGGACAAGGTCAGGTCACTGATAAGGTTGGACAGCTGTGGATTAGTGAGGAATGTGGGACAAGGTCAGGTCACTGATAAGGTTGGACAGCTGTGGATTAGTGAGAAATGTGGGACAAGGTCAGGTCACTGATAATGTTGGACAGCTGTGGATTAGTGAGGAATGTCAGACAAGGTCAGGTCAGGTCACTGATAAGGTTGGACAGCTGTGGATTAGTGAGGAATCAAGGTCAGGTCACTGATAATGTTGGACAGCTGTGGATTAGTGAGGAATGTCAGACAAGGTCAGGTCAGGTCACTGATAAGGTTGGACAGCTGTGGATTAGTGAGGAATGTGGGACAAGGTCAGGTCAGGTCACTGATAATGTTGGACAGCTGTGGATTAGTGAGGAATGTCAGACAAGGTCAGGTCACTGATAATGTTGGACAGCTGTGGATTAGTGAGAAATGTGGGACAAGGTCAGGTCACTGATAATGTTGGACAGCTGTGGATTAGTGAGGAATGTGGGACAAGGTCAGGTCACTGATAATGTTGACAGCTGTGGATTAGAGAGAATGTGGGACAAGGTCAGGTCACTGATAATGTTGGACAGCTGTGGATTAGTGAGGAATGTGGGACAAGGTCAGGTCAGGTCACTGATAATGTTGGACAGCTGTGGATTAGAGAGGAATGTGGGACAAGGTCAGGTCACTGATAATGTTGGACAGCTGTGGATTAGTGAGGAATTTGGGACAAGGTCAGGTCAGGTCACTGATAATGTTGGACAGCTGTGGATTAGTGAGGAATGTCAGAGACAAGGTCAGGTCACTGATAAGGTTGGACAGCTGTGGATTAGTGAGGAATGTGGGACAAGGTCAGGTCACTGATAAGGTTGGACAGCTGTGGATTAGTGAGGAATGTGGGACAAGGTCAGGTCACTGATAATGTTGGACAGCTGTGGATTAGTGAGGAATGTGGGACAAGGTCAGGTCACACTGATAAGGTTGGACAGCTGTGGATTAGTGAGGAATGGGGACAAGGTCAGGTCACTGATAAGGTTGGACAGCTGTGGATTAGTGAGGAATGTGGGACAAGGTCAGGTCACTGATAATGTTGGACAGCTGTGGATTAGTGAGGAATGTGGGACAAGGTCAGGTCACTGATAAGGTTGGACAGCTGTGGATTAGTGAGGAATGTGGGACAAGGTCAGGTCACTGATAAAGTTGGACAGCTGTGGATTAGTGAGGAATGTGGGACAAGGTCAGGTCACTGATAAGGTTGGACAGCTGTGGATTAGTGAGGAATGTGGGACAAGGTCAGGTCACTGATAATGTTGGACAGCTGTGGATTAGTGAGGAATGTCAGACAAGGTCAGGTCAGGTCACTGATAAGGTTGGACAGCTGTGGATTAGTGAGGAATCTGGGACAAGAGTCAGGTCAGGTCACTGATAATGTTGGACAGCTGTGGATTAGTGAGGAATGTCACAAGGTCAGGTCACTGATAATGTTGGACAGCTGTGGATTAGTGAGGAATGTGGGACAAGGTCAGGTCACTGATAATGTTGGACAGCTGTGGATTAGTGAGGAATGTGGGACAAGGTCAGGTCACTGATAATGTTGGACAGCTGTGGATTAGTGAGGAATGTCAGGACAAGGTCAGGTCACTGATAAGGTTGGACAGCTGTGGATTAGTGAGGAATGTGGGACAAGGTCAGGTCAGGTCACTGATAAGGTTGGACAGCTGTGGATTAGTGAGGAATGTGGGACAAGGTCAGGTCACTGATAAGGTTGGACAGCTGTGGATTAGTGAGGAATGTGGGACAAGGTCAGGTCAGGTCACTGATAATGTTGGACAGCTGTGGATTAGTGAGGAATGTCAGGACAAGGTCAGGTCACTGATAAGGTTGGACAGCTGTGGATTAGTGAGGAATGTGGGACAAGGTCAGGTCACTGATAATGTTGGACAGCTGTGGATTAGTGAGGAATGTGGACAAGGTCAGGTCACTGATAATGTTGGACAGCTGTGGATTAGTGAGGAATGTGGGACAAGAGGTCAGGTCACTGATAAGGTTGGACAGCTGTGGATTAGAGAGGAATGTCAGACAGGTCAGGTCACTGATAATGTTGGACAGCTGTGGATTAGTGAGGAATGTGGGACAAGGTCAGGTCACTGATAAGGTTGGACAGCTGTGGATTAGTGAGGAATGTGGGACAAGGTCAGGTCACTGATAAGGTTGGACAGCTGTGGATTAGTGAGGAATGTGGGACAAGGTCAGGTCACTGATAAGGTTGGACAGCTGTGGATTAGTGAGGAATGTGGGACAAGGTCAGGTCACTGATAATGTTGGACAGCTGTGGATTAGTGAGGAATGTGGGACAAGGTCAGGTCACTGATAAGTTGGACAGCTGTGGATTAGTGAGGAATGTGGGACAAGGTCAGGTCACTGATAAGGTTGGACAGCTGTGGATTAGAGAGAATGTCAGACAAGGTCAGGTCACTGATAAGGTTGGACAGCTGTGGATTAGTGAGGAATTTGGGACAAGGTCAGGTCAGGTCACTGATAATGTTGGACAGCTGTGGATTAGTGAGGAATGGGGGATGAGGTCAGGTCACTGATAAGGTTGGATTCCTGTGGATTAGTGAGAAATGTGGGACAAGGTCAGGTCACTGATAATGTTGGACAGCTGTGGATTAGTGAGAATGTCAGACAAGGTCAGGTCACTGATAAAGTTGGACAGCTGTGGATTAGTGAGAATGTCAGGTCAGGTCAGGTCACTGATAAGGTTGGACAGCTGTGGATTAGTGAGGAATGTGGGACAAGGTCAGGTCACTGATAATGTTGGACAGCTGTGGATTAGTGAGGAATGTGGACAAGGTCAGGTCAGGTCACTGATAAGGTTGGACAGCTGTGGATTAGTGAGGAATGTGGGACAGGTCAGGTCAGGTCACTGATAATGTTGGACAGCTGTGGATTAGTGAGGAATGTCAGACAAGGTCAGGTCACTGATAATGTTGGACAGCTGTGGATTAGAGAGGAATGTCAGACAAGGTCAGGTCAGGTCACTGATAAAGTTGGACAGCTGTGGATTAGTGAGGAATGTGGGACAAGGTCAGGTCAGGTCACTGATAATGTTGGACAGCTGTGGATTAGTGAGGAATGTGGGACAAGGTCAGGTCAGGTCACTGATAAGTTGGACAGCTGTGGATTAGTGAGAATGTGGGACGAGGTCAGGTCAGGTCACTGATAATGTTGGACAGCTGTGGATTAGTGAGGAATGTCAGACAAGGTCAGGTCACTGATAATGTTGGACAGCTGTGGATTAGAGAGGAATGTGGGACAAGGTCAGGTCACTGATAAGGTTGGACAGCTGTGGATTAGGAGGAATGTGGGACAAGGTCAGGTCACTGATAATGTTGGACAGCTGTGGATTAGTGAGGAATGTGGGACAAGGTCAGGTCAGGTCACTGATAATGTTGGACAGCTGTGGATTAGAGAGGAATGTCAGACAAGGTCAGGTCAGGTCACTGATAAAGTTGGACAGCTGTGGATTAGTGAGGAATGTGGGACAAGGTCAGGTCACTGATAATGTTGGACAGCTGTGGATTAGTGAGAATGTGGGACAAGGTCAGGTCAGGTCACTGATAAAGTTGGACAGCTGTGGATTAGTGAGGAATGTGGGACAAGGTCAGGTCAGGTCACTGATAATGTTGGACAGCTGTGGATTAGTGAGGAATGTCAGACAAGGTCAGGTCACTGATAATGTTGGACAGCTGTGGATTAGTGAGGAATGTGGGAAAGGTCAGGTCACTGATAATGTTGGACAGCTGTGGATTAGTGAGGAATGTGGGACAAGGTCAGGTCACTGATAATGTTGGACAGCTGTGGATTAGTGAGGAATGTGGGACAAGGTCAGGTCAGGTCACTGATAATGTTGGACAGCTGTGGATTAGTGAGGAATGTGGGACAAGGTCAGGTCACTGATAAGGTTGGACAGCTGTGGATTAGTGAGGAATGTGGACAAGGTCAGGTCAGGTCACTGATAATGTTGGACAGCTGTGGATTAGAGAGGAATGTGGGACAAGTCAGGTCACTGATAAGTTGGACAGCTGTGGATTAGTGAGGAATGTGGGACAAGGTCAGGTCACACTGATAAGGTTGGACAGCTGTGGATTAGTGAGGAATGTGGGGAGGTCAAGGTCAGGTCACTGATAAGGTTGGACAGCTGTGGATTAGTGAGAATGTGGGACAAGGTCAGGTCACTGATAAGGTTGGACAGCTGTGGATTAGTGAGGAATGTGGGACAAGGTCAGGTCACTGATAAGGTTGGACAGCTGTGGATTAGTGAGGAATGTGGGACAACAAGGTCAGGTCACTGATAATGTTGGACAGCTGTGGATTAGTGAGGAATGTGGGGACAAGGTCAGGTCACTGATAAGGTTGGACAGCTGTGGATTAGTGAGAAATGTGGGACAAGGTCAGGTCACTGATAAAGGTTGGACAGCTGTGGATTAGAGAGGAATGTCAGACAAGGTCAGGTCACTGATAATGTTGGACAGCTGTGGATTAGTGAGGAATGTGGGACAAGGTCAGGTCACTGATAATGTTGGACAGCTGTGGATTAGAGAGGAATGTCAGACAAGGTCAGGTCACTGATAAAGTTGGACAGCTGTGGATTAGTGAGGAATGTGGGACAAGGTCAGGTCACTGATAATGTTGGACAGCTGTGGATTAGAGAGGAATGTGGGACAAGGTCAGGTCACTGATAATGTTGGACAGCTGTGGATTAGTGAGGAATGTGGACAAGGTCAGGTCACTGATAAGGTTGGACAGCTGTGGATTAGTGAGGAATGTGGGACAAGGTCAGGTCAGGTCACTGATAATGTTGGACAGCTGTGGATTAGTGAGGAATGTGGGACAAGGTCAGGTCACTGATAAAGTTGGACAGCTGTGGATTAGTGAGGAATTTGGGACAAGGTCAGGTCAGGTCACTGATAATGTTGGACAGCTGTGGATTAGAGAGGAATGTCAGACAGGTCAGGTCACTGATAAGGTTGGACAGCTGTGGATTAGTGAGGAATGTGGGACAAGGTCAGGTCACTGATAAGGTTGGACAGCTGTGGATTAGTGAGGAATGTCAGACAAGGTCAGGTCACTGATAATGTTGGACAGCTGTGGATTAGTGAGGAATGTCAGACAAGGTCAGGTCACTGATAAGGTTGGACAGCTGTGGATTAGTGAGGAATGTGGGACAAGTCAGGTCACTGATAAGGTTGGACAGCTGTGGATTAGTGAGGAATGTGGGACAAGGTCAGGTCACTGATAATGTTGGACAGCTGTGGATTAGTGAGGAATGTGGGACAAGGTCAGGTCACTGATAAGGTTGGACAGCTGTGGATTAGTGAGAATGTGGGACAAGGTCAGGTCACTGATAAGTTGGACAGCTGTGGATTAGTGAGGAATGTGGGACAAGGTCAGGTCACTGATAAGGTTGGACAGCTGTGGATTAGTGAGAATGTGGGACAAGGTCAGGTCACTGATAAGGTTGGACAGCTGTGGATTAGTGAGGAATGTGGGACAAGGTCAGGTCACTGATAAGGTTGGACAGCTGTGGATTAGTGAGAATGTCAGACAAGGTCAGGTCACTGATAAGGTTGGACAGCTGTGGATTAGTGAGGAATTTGGGACAAGGTCAGGTCAGGTCACTGATAATGTTGGACAGCTGTGGATTAGTGAGGAATGGGGGATGAGGTCAGGTCACTGATAAGGTTGATTCCTGTGGATTAGTGAGAAATGTGGGACAAGGTCAGGTCACTGATAATGTTGGACAGCTGTGGATTAGGAGGAATGTCAGACAAGGTCAGGTCACTGATAAAGTTGGACAGCTGTGGATTAGTGAGAAATGTGGGACGAGGTCAGGTCAGGTCATTGATAAGGTTGGACAGCTGTGGATTAGTGAGGAATGTGGGACAAGGTCAGGTCACTGATAAGGTTGGACAGCTGTGGATTAGTGAGAATGTGGGACAGGTCAGGTCACTGATAAGGTTGGACAGCTGTGGATTAGTGAGAAATGGGACAAGGTCAGGTCAGGTCACTGATAAGGTTGGACAGCTGTGGATTAGTGAGAATGTGGGACAGGTCAGGTCAGGTCACTGATAAGGTTGGACAGCTGTGGATTAGTGAGGAATGTGGGACAAGGTCAGGTCACTGATAAGGTTGGACAGCTGTGGATTAGTGAGGAATTTGGGACAAGGTCAGGTCAGGTCACTGATAATGTTGGACAGCTGTGGATTAGTGAGGAATGTCAGACAAGGTCAGGTCACTGATAATGTTGGACAGCTGTGGATTAGAGAGGAATGTCAGACAAGGTCAGGTCACTGATAAGGTTGGACAGCTGTGGATTAGTGAGGAATTTGGGACAAGGTCAGGTCAGGTCACTGATAATGTTGGACAGCTGTGGATTAGTGAGGAATGTGGGACAGGTCAGGTCACTGATAAGGTTGGATTCCTGTGGATTAGTGAGAAATGTGGGACAAGGTCAGGTCACTGATAATGTTGGACAGCTGTGGATTAGGAGGAATGTGGACAAGGTCAGGTCACTGATAAGTTGGACAGCTGTGGATTAGTGAGAAATGTGGGACAAGGTCAGGTCAGGTCACTGATAAAGTTGGACAGCTGTGGATTAGTGAGAGGAATGAGGGACAAGATCAGGTCAGTGATAAGGTTGGACAGCTGTGAATTAGTGAGAATGTCAGGTCAGGTCAGGTCACTGATAAAGTTGGACAGCTGTGGATTAGTGAGGAATGGGACAAGAGTCAGGTCAGGTCACTGATAATGTTGGACAGCTGTGGATTAGTGAGAAATGTGGGACAAGGTCAGGTCACTGATAATGTTGGACAGCTGTGGATTAGTGAGGAATGTGGGACGAGGTCAGGTCAGGTCACTGATAAGGTTGGACAGCTGTGGATTAGTGAGAATGTGGGACGAGGGACAGTCAGGTCACTGATAAGGTTGGACAGCTGTGGATTAGTGAGGAATGTGGGACAAGGTCAGGTCAGGTCACTGATAAGGTTGGACAGCTGTGGATTAGTGAGGAATGTGGGACAAGGTCAGGTCACTGATAAGGTTGGACAGCTGTGGATTAGTGAGGAATGTGGGACAAGGTCAGGTCACTGATAAGGTTGGACAGCTGTGGATTAGTGAGGAATGTGGGACAAGGTCAGGTCACTGATAAGGTTGGACAGCTGTGGATTAGTGAGGAATGTGGGACAAGGTCAGGTCAGGTCACTGATAAGGTTGGACAGCTGTGGATTAGTGAGAGAATGTGGGACAAGGTCAGGTCACTGATAAGGTTGGACAGCTGTGGATTAGTGAGGAATGTGGGACAGGTCAGGTCAGGTCACTGATAAGGTTGGACAGCTGTGGATTAGTGAGGAATGGAGGGACAGGTCAGGTCAGGTCAGGTCACTGATAATGTTGGACAGCTGTGGATTAGTGAGGAATGTGGGACAAGGTCAGGTCACTGATAAAGTTGGACAGCTGTGGATTAGTGAGAAATGTGGGACGAGGTCAGGTCAGGTCACTGATAAGGTTGGACAGCTGTGGATTAGTGAGGAATGTGGGACAAGGTCAGGTCAGTCACTGATAAGGTTGGACAGCTGTGGATTAGTGAGGAATGTGGGACAAGGTCAGGTCAGGTCACTGATAAGGTTGGACAGCTGTGGATTAGTGAGGAATGGGGACGAGGTCAGGTCAGGTCACTGATAAGGTTGGACAGCTGTGGATTAGTGAGAATGTGGGACAAGGTCAGGTCACTGATAAGGTTGGACAGCTGTGGATTAGTGAGAAATGTGGGACAGGTCAGGTCACTATAAGGTTGGACAGCTGTGGATTAGTGAGGAATGGGGACGAGGTCAGGTCAGGTCACTGATAAGGTTGGACAGCTGTGGATTAGTGAGGAATGTGGGACAAGGTCAGGTCACTGATAAGAGGTTGGACAGCTGTGGATTAGTGAGAAATGTGGGGCAAGGTCAGGTCAGGTCACTGATAAGGTTGGACAGCTGTGGATTAGTGAGGAATGTTCAGGTCACTGATAAGCTGTGGATTAGTGAGAATGTGGGACAAGGTCAGGTCAGTCACTATAAGGTTGGACAGCTGTGGATTAGTGAGGAATCTGGGACAAGGTCAGGTCAGGTCACTGATAAGGTTGGACAGCTGTGGATTAGTGAGGAATGGGGACAAGGTCAGGTCACTGATAATGTTGGACAGCTGTGGATTAGTGAGGAATGTGGGACAAGGTCAGGTCACTGATAAGGTTGGACAGCTGTGGATTAGTGAGGAATGTGGGACAAGGTCAGGTCACTGATAAGGTTGGACAGCTGTGGATTAGTGAGGAATGTGGGACAGGTCAGGTCAGGTCACTGATAATGTTGGACAGCTGTGGATTAGTGAGGAATGTGGGACAAGGTCAGGTCACTGATAAGGTTGGACCTGTGGATTAGTGAGAAATGTGGGACAAGGTCAGGTCACTGATAATGTTGGACAGCTGTGGATTAGTGAGGAATGTGGGACAAGGTCAGGTCACACTGATAAAGTTGGACAGCTGTGGATTAGTGAGAAATGTGGGACGAGGTCAGGTCAGGTCATTGATAAATTTGGACAGCTGTGGATTAGTGAGGAATGTGGGACAAGATCAGGTCACTGATAAGGTTGGACAGCTGTGGATTAGTGAGGAATGTGGGACAAGGTCAGGTCAGGTCACTGATAAGTTGGACAGCTGTGGATTAGTGAGGAATGGGACAGAGGTCAGGTCAGGTCACTGATAATGTTGGACAGCTGTGGATTAGTGAGAAATGTGGGACGAGGTCAGGTCAGGTCACTGATAAGGTTGGACAGCTGTGGATTAGTGAGGAATGTGGGACAAGGTCAGGTCACAATGATAAAGTTGGACAGCTGTGGATTAGTGAGAATTGTGGGACGAGTTCAGGTCAGGTCAGTTATAAGGTTGGACAGCTGTGGATTAGTGAGGAATGGGGACCGATGTCAGGTCAGGTCACTGATAAGGTTGGACAGCTGTGGATTAGTGAGGAATGTGGGACAGGTCAGGTCAGGTCACTGATAAGGTTGGACAGCTGTGGATTAGTGAGGAATGTGGGACGAGGTCAGGTCAGGTCACTGATAAGGTTGGACAGCTGTGGATTAGTGAGGAATGTGCGAGTCAGGTCAGGTCACTGATAAGGTTGGACAGCTGTGGATTAGTAAAGGAATGTGGACAAGGTCAGGTCACTGATAAGGTTGGACAGCTGTGGATTAGTGAGGAATGTGGGACAAGGTCAGGTCACTGATAAAGTTGGACAGCTGTGGATTAGTGAGAAATGTGGGACGAGGTCAGGTCAGGTCACTGATAAATTTGGACAGCTGTGGATTAGAGAGGAATGAGGGACAAGATCAGGTCAGTGATAAGGTTGGACAGCTGTGGATTAGTGAGGAATGTGGGCGAGGTCAGGTCAGGTCACTGATAAGGTTGGACAGCTGTGGATTAGTGAGGAATGGAGGACGAGGTCAGGTCAGGTCACTGATAATGTTGGACAGCTGTGGATTAGTGAGGAATGTGGGACAAGGTCAGGTCACTGATAAGGTTGGACAGCTGTGGATTAGTGAGAAATGTGGGACGAGTTCAGTTCAGGTCAGTTATAAGGTTTGACAGCTGTGGATTAGTGAGGAATGGAGGACGAGGTCAGGTCAGATCACTGATAAGGTTGGACAGCTGTGGATTAGTGAGAAATGTGGGACGAGGTCAGGTCAGGTCACTGATAAGGTTGGAAAGCTGTGGATTCGTGAGGAATGGAGGACGAGGTCAGGTCAGATCACTGATAAGGTTGGACAGCTGTGGATTAGAGAGGAATTTGGGACAAGGTCAGGTCACAATAAAGTTGGACAGCTGTGGATTAGAGAGAAAATGTGGGACAAGGTCAGGTCAGTTATAAGGTTGGACAGCTGTGGATTAGTGAGGAATTTGGGGCCAGGTCATGTCACTGATAAGGTTGCAAAGCTGTGGATTAGTGAAGAATGTGGGCCGAGGTCAGGTCAGTGATAACGTTGGACAGCTTTGGTTTAGTGAGAAATGGAGGCCAAGGTTAGGTAAAATCACTTATAAGGTTAGACAGCTGTGGATTAGAGAGGAATGTGGGACAAGGTCAGGTCACTGATAAGGTTGGACAGATGTGGATTAGTGAGGAATGTGGACAAGGTCAGGTCAGGTCACTGATAATGTTGGACAGCTGTGGATTAGTGAGGTCACTGAATGTGGATTAGGGACAAGGTCAGGTCAGGTCACTGATAAGGTTGGACAGCTGTGGATTAGTGAGGAATGCAGGACAAGATCAGGTCACTTATAATGTTGGACAGCTGTGGATTAGTGAGGAATCTGGGACAAGGTCAGGTCACTGATAAGGTTGGACAGCTGTGGATTAGTGAGGAATGCAGGACAAGGTCAGGTCACTGATAAGGTTGGACAGCTGTGGATTAGTGAGGAATTGGGGACGAGGTCAGGTCACTGATAAGGTTTGATTCCTGTGGATTAGTGATAAATGTGGGACAAGGTCAGGTCACTGATAATGTTGGACAGCTGTGGATTAGAGAGGAATGTGGGACAAGGTCAGGTCACTGATAAGGTTGGACAGCTGTGAATTAGTGAGAATGGAGGACGAGGTCAGGTCAGGTCACTGATAAGGTTGGACAGCTGTGGATTAGTGAGGAATGGGGGCCGAGGTCAGGTCAGATCCCTGATAAGGTTGGACACCTGAGGATTATAGAGGAACGTGGGCCTAGGTCAGGTCACTGATAAGGTTGGTCAGCTGTGGATTAGTGAGGAATTGGGGACGAGGTCAGGTTAGGTCATTGATAAATTTGGACAGCTGTGGATTAGAGAGGAATGTGGGACAAGGTCAGGTCACTGATAAGGTTGGACAGCTGTGGATTAGTGAGGAATGGAGGACGAGGCCAGGTCAGGTCAGTGATAAGGTTGGACAGCTGTGGATTAGTGAGGAATGGAGGACGAGGTCAGGTCAGGTCACTGATAAATTTGGACAGCTGTGGATTAGTGAGGAATGCAGGAAAAGATCAGGTCAGTTATAAGGTTGGACAGCTGTGAATTAGTGAGGAATGAGGGACAAATTCAGGTCACAATAAAGTTGGACAGCTGTGGATTAGTGAGAATTGTGGGACGAGTTCAGGTCAGGTCACTGATAAGGTTGGACAGCTGTGGATTAGTGAGGAATGAGGGACAAATTCAGGTCACAATAAAGTTGGACAGCTGTGGATTAGTGAGAATTAACGAACCAGGTCAGGTCAGTTATAATGTTGGACAGCTGTGCATTAGTGAGGAATGGGGGCCGAGGGCAGGTCAGGTCACTGATAAGGTTGGACAGCTGTGGATTAGTGAGGAATGGGGGCCGAGGGCAGGTCAGGTCACTGATAAGGTTGGACAGCTGTGGATTAGTGAGAAATGTGGGACAAGGTCGGGTCACTGATAAGGTTGGACAGCTGTGAATTAGTGAGGAATGCAGCAAGACCTGGATTATGCAATAAATATACTATTCAACGCACTTAGAAGAAGAGGATATTCAAAACGATTTTTAAGAACTATTAAAAACAACACATTGGCCGCCCTCCCTCCCATTCATCCAACACTCACAGACCACAGCAAATCATCCACCTCTCTTAACCCTAACCTCAATCCTACTCCTAACCTTAACCCCTCCCCAAACCTCACGCCTAACCTTAACCCTCCCCTTAACCCCACGCCCAACCTTAACCTTTCCCTCAACCTCACACCTAACCCTAACCTCTCCCCAAACCCCACGCCTAACCCTAACCTCTCCCCAAACCCCACGCCTAACCCTAACCCTAACCCTAACCCCCCTAACCCTAACCTTTCCCTTAACCCCATACCTAACCTTAACCTCTCCCCAAACCCCAACCCTAACCCTAACCCTAACCTCACACCTAACCTTAACCTTTCCCTTAACCCCACGCCTAACCTTAATCTTCCCCGTAACCCCACACCTAACCTTAACCCCTCCCCAAACCCCACGCCTAATCCTAACCTCTCCCCAAACCTCACGCCTAACCTTAACCTTTCCCTTAACCCCAAGTGTAACCTTAACCTTTCCCACGCCTAACCCCTCTCCCTTAACGCCTAACCCTAATGTGTACCATTACCCTAACCAGGGTTCTCATCCTATCTCCCTCCCTCACCCTAACCCTGACTCCCCTATGGAAAGTGATCTGCACCAACCACTAAACCGGAACACTTCCTCTGTCTCCCTCCTTTGTCATCAATACTCAATCAACAGACAACTATCATCCCCCTAGTAACCACATTTTCACATAGAATTAGACCCCTACATCAATCATTCAAACACAACTTCTCTACAGTTCAGCACACTTACATACCACTCAAACCATACAGAATTATATCTCAGCATTTAGAAAGAACAAAAACTTAAAGGACATGCTCACCAAAGCAAGATTCAGTAGCAAGCCACCACAAGACCTCAAACCTCATAACGTCCATTTTCGACAGATAAAGTTCATTACAAATATACATAGCCACACATCAGCACCAGTACAGGAATCCTATTCATTGAACACACATAACACCATTTATATCATTACATGCACACTTTGCAATAAACAATACATTGGAGAAACCAAACACACCATAGAAACAAGACTCAAACAACACCTGTATAACATTAAAAGGGCACACCTACAAACAGAACTCATAACCCACTTCCAGGAGCATCCCATCACTCACCTTACCATATCAGGGTTACAGGCACATATAGGCTGGACCTGTGGGCAGCGAAAGAGGGTAGAACGGGAGTGGATCCAGCACCTACAGACAATAACGCCAAATGGCCTGAACGAGAGGTTTTAGAAAATGGGTTTTAACAGACAGAAAAATGGATGGAGAAGAACATGGTTTTATTCATAATTTATTTTTATTCTCTATAGATTTATGTCTTGTTTGGTTTTAGTTTGGCACTGCCTCTTTTAGGTTTTTCTGTCCTTTAACAAAACAATAAAACCATTTAAATGCACAACATGGCGTTTATGTTCACATGTAACAACACTATGGTTGAATGAATCTCTCACCATATTGACTTCTGTACGGCCACCCAGAAAAAGAGGCAACTTGGAGCTTACCTCAGTTTTATTTATGGTCTTAGGAGGACATCTACGGGCCTTTTTAAGTACTACACCTTTTATATTAGATTATCACACATGGGAGGGATAAACAGGAGATAGGCCTGTGCACCGTAAAACGAACTAGTTGAAACGAAACACATTTATATTCAAAACCTAACCCTAACCCTAACCCTAACCTCTAACCCTAACCCTAACCCTAACCCTAACCCTAACCCTATGGTCTTAGGAGGACATCTACGGGCCTTTTTAAGTACTACACCTAATATTAGATTATCACACATGGGAGGGATAAACAGGAGATAGGCCTGTGCACCGTAAAACGAACTAGTTGAAACGAAACACATTTATATTCAAAACCTAACCCTAACCCTAACCCTAACCCCTAACCCTAACCCCCTAACCCTAACCCTAACCCTAACCCCTAACCCTAACCCTAACCCTAACCCTAACCCCTAACCCCTAACCCTAACCCCCTAACCCTAACCCCTAACCCTAACCCTACCCCCCTAACCCCCTAACCCTAACCCTAACCCCCTAACCCAACCCTAACCCTAACCCTAACCCAGTGACCATGAAAAAAAGTAGGCCCAAAATGAAGCCTGGCCCTCAATGTAATTTGCTTTTGGGTGACAGTGAGAGAACCGTTAGGGTGAGAAGCACAATTCGACCTCAGGTACGTTCCTAAGGTCCTCCCGATCCGTGCAAGCCTAACCTTGACCGTGTGGCATTAACCCTTAACAGTTAAAAGAAGGTGTTTACTTCAAACAGTTTGCATTGACTTCTCTCCCCATAAGAATTCATTGCCTGCACCTCTAAATTCAACCTGAAGCCTATGTGGGTTATGAATGCCTAATGAACCTGTCTTCTATGACAGTCCATCAGACCACTATGAGGTCTACCTGTGTCGATTCTAAGCTTCCTTGAGCAACCGGAAGTGGTTAAATTGACCCAAAAGGTGTTTTGATGTACATAACCTTCAAAGGTGAAAATGACTACATTCAACCCTGTGTAGATCGTAGATCAGTCAATTGTTAACTTAAAGACTTAAAACTCAGGATTCTGTAAGTTTCTATGTCAATCAAGACATGTGTTTACTTATAGCTTCCTGTGCCAACCGTAAGTGCCTTTAATTGGGTCACACTGTCTGTTTTGAAGGGTTAAAAAAGTCACATCTTTCCTAAACTTCATATGTGTGACTAGGTAACCCTCATGAACTGTAAATCAGTCATTTCTCCCAATTCTCCATACAGAGTGATGTGTGGATAATTCTCCATACATAATGATGTGTAGATAAGTCTCCATACATCATGTGTAGATAATTCTCCATATATAATGTGTAGATAATTCTCCATACATGGTGATGTGTAGATAATTCTCCATACATAATAATGTGTAGATAATTCTCCATAAATCATGTGTAGATAATTCTTAATACATAATGATGTGTAGATAATTCTCCATACTTAGTGATGTGTAGATAATTCTTAATACATAATAATGTGTAGATAATTCTCCATAAATCATGTGTAGATAATTCTCATTACATAATGATGTGTAGACAGTTATCCATACATAATGTGTAGATAATTCACCATACATAGTGATGTGTAGATAATTCGCCATACATAGTGATGTGTAGATAATTTGCCATACATAGTGATGTGTGGATAATTCTCCATACATAATGATGTGTAGATAATTCTCCATACATAGTGATGTGTAGATAGTTCTCCATACATCATGTGTAGATAATTCCCCATACATAGTGATGTGTAGATAATTCTCCATACATAGTGATGTGTAGATAATTCTCCATACATAATTATGTGTAGATCATTCTCCATACATAGTGGGGTGTAGATAATTCTCCATACATAGTGATGTGTAGATAATTCTCCATAAATAATGTGTAGATAATTCTCCATACATAGTGATGTGTAGATAATTCTCCATAAATAATGTGTAGATAATTCTCCATAAATAATGTGTAGATAATTCTCCATACATAGTGATGTGTGGATAATTCGCCATACATAGTGATGTGTAGATAATTCTCCATACATAATAATGTGTAGATAATTCTCCATAAATCATGTGTAGATAATTCTCCATACATAGTGATGTGTAGATAATTCTCCATACATAGTGATGTGTAGATAATTCTCCATACATAATGTTGAGATAATTCTCCATACATAGTGATGTGTAGATAATTCTCCATACAGAGTGATGTGTGGATAATTCTCCATACATAGTGATGTGTAGATAATTCTCCATACATCATGTGTAGATAATTCTCCATACATAGTGATGTGTAGATAATTCTCCGTACATAATGTGTAGATAATTCACCATACATAGTGATGTGTGGATAATTCGCCATACATAGTGATGTGTAGATAATTCTCCATACATAATGTGTAGATAATTCTCCATACATAGTGATGTGTAGATAATTCACCATACATAGTGATGTGTAGATAATTCTCCATACATAATGTGTAGATAATTCTCCATACATAATATGTAGATAATTCTCCATATATAATGTGTAGATAGTTCTACATATATAATGTGTAGATAGTTCTCCATATATGATGTGTGGATAATTCTCAATACATAATGATGTGTAGATAATTCTCCATACATAATGTGTAGATAATTCTCCATACATAGTGATGTGTAGATAATTCTCCATACAGAGTGATGTGTAGATAATTCTCCATACATAGTGATGTGTAGATAATTCTCCATACATAATGTTGAGATAATTCTCCATACATAGTGATGTGTAGATAATTCTCCATACATAATGTTGAGATAATTCTCCATACATAGTGATGTGTAGATAATTCTCCATACATAGTGATGTGTAGATAATTCTCCATACATAATGTGTAGATAATTCTCCATACATAGTGATGTGTAGATAATTCTCCATACATAATGTTGAGATAATTCTCCATACATAGTGATGTGTAGATAATTCTCCATACAGAGTGATGTGTGGATAATTCTCCATACATAGTGATGTGTAGATAATTCTCCATACATCATGTGTAGATAATTCTCCATACATAGTGATGTGTAGATAATTCTCCATACATAATGAGTAGATAATTGACCATACATAGTGATGTGTGGATAATTCTCCATACATAGTGATGTGTAGATAATTCTCCATACATAGTGATGTGTAGATAATTCTCCATAAATAATGTGTAGATAATTCTCCATACATAGTGATGTGTAGATAATTCACCATACATAGTCATGTGTGGATAATTCTCCATACATAGTGATGTGTAGATAATTCTCCATACATAATGTGTAGATAATTCTCCATACATAATATGTAGATAATTCTCCATATATAATGTGTAGATAGTTCTACGTATATAATGTGTAGATAGTTCTCCATATATGATGTGTGGATAATTCTCAATACATAATGATGTGTAGATAATTCTCCATAAATAATGTGTAGATAATTCTCCATACATAGTGATGTGTAGATAATTCTCCATACAGAGTGATGTGTAGATAATTCCTCATACATAGTGATGTGTAGATAATTCTCCATACATAATGTGTAGATAATTCTCCATACATAGTGATGTGTAGATAATTCTCCATACATAATGTTGAGATAATTCTCCATACATAGTGATGTGTAGATAATTCTCCATACAGAGTGATGTGTGGATAATTCTCCATACATAGTGATGTGTAGATAATTCTCCATACATAGTGATGTGTAGATAATTCTCCATACATAGTGATGTGTAGATAATTCTCCATACATAATGTGTAGATAATTCCCATACATAGTGATGTGTGGATAATTCTCCATACATAGTGATGTGTAGATAATTCTCCATACATAGTGATGTGTAGATAATTCTCCATACATAATGTGTGAGATAATTCTCCATACATAGTGATGTGTAGATAATTCTCCATACAGAGTGATGTGTGGATAATTCTCCATACATAGTGATGTGTAGATAATTCTCCATACATAGTGATGTGTAGATAATTCTCCATACATAGTGATGTGTAGATAATTCTCCATACATAATGTGTAGATAATTCACCATACATAGTGATGTGTAGATAATTCTCCATACATAGTGATGTGTAGATAATTCTCCATACATAATGATGTGTAGATAATTCTCCATACATAGTGATGTGTAGATAATTCTCCATACATAGTGATGTGTTGATAATTCTCCATACAGAGTGATGTGTAGATAATTCTCCATACATAATGATGTGTAGATAATTCTCCATACATAATGTGTGAGATAATTCTCCATACATAGTGATGTGTAGATAATTCTCCATACATAATGTGTAGATAATTCTCCATACATAGTGATGTGTAGATAATTCTCCATACATAGTGATGTGTAGATAATTCTCCATACATAGTGATAATTCACCATACATAGTGATGGATAATTCGCCATACATAGTGATGTGTAGATAATTCTCCATACATAGTGATGTGTAGATAATTCTCCATACATAATGTGTAGATAATTCTCCATACATAGTGATGTGTAGATAATTCACCATACATAATGTTGAGATAATTCTCCATACATAGTGATGTGTAGATAATTCTCCATACATAATGTGTAGATAATTCTCCATACATAGTGATGTAGATAATTCTCCATATATAATGTGTAGATAGTTCTACATACATAATGTGTAGATAGTTCTCCATATATGATGTGTGGATAATTCTCCATACATAATGATGTGTAGATAATTCTCCATACATAATGTGTAGATAATTCTCCATACATAGTGATGTGTAGATAATTCTCCATACAGAGCGATGTGTAGATAATTCCTCATACATAGTGATGTGTAGATAATTCTCCATACATAATGTTGAGATAATTCTCCATACATAGTGATGTGTAGATAATTCACCATACATAATGTGTAGATAATTCTCCATACATAGTGATGTGTAGATAATTCTCCATACAGAGTGATGTGTAGATAATTCTCCATACATAGTGATGTGTGGATAATTCTCCATACATAGTGATGTTGAGATAATTCTCCATACATAGTGATGTGTAGATAATTCTCCATACATAATGTGTAGATAATTCACCATACATAGTGATGTGTAGATAATTCTCCATACATAGTGATGTGTAGATAATTCTCCATACATAATGTTGAGATAATTCTCCATACATAGTGATGTGTAGATAATTCTCCATACATAGTGATGTGTAGATAATTCTCCATACATAATGATGTGTAGATAATTCTCCATACATAGTGATGTTGAGATAATTCTCCATACATAGTGATGTGTAGATAATTCTCCATACATAGTGATGTGTAGATAATTCTCCATACATAATGTGTAGATAATTCTCCATACATAGTGATGTGAGATAATTCTCCATACATAGTGATGTGTAGATAATTCTCCATACATAATGTTGAGATAATTCTCCATACATAGTGATGTGTAGATAATTCTCCATACATAGTGATGTGTAGATAATTCTCCATACATAATGTGTAGATAATTCACCATACATAGTGATGTGTGGATAACTCGCCATACATAGTGATGTGTAGATAATTCTCCATACATAGTGATGTGTAGATAATTCTCCATACATAATGTGTAGATACTTCTCCATACATAGTGATGTGTAGATAATTCTCCATACATAATGTTGAGATAATTCTCCATACATAGTGATGTGTAGATAATTCTCCATACAGAGTGATGTGTGGATAATTCTCCATACATAGTGATGTGTAGATTATTCTCCATACATCATGTGTAGATAATTCTCCATACATAGTGATGTGTAGATAATTCTCCATACATAATGTGTAGATAATTCACCATACATAGTGATGTGTGGATAATTCGCCATACATAGTGATGTGTAGATAATTCTCCATAAATAATGTGTAGATAATTATCCATACATAGTGATGTGTAGATAATTCTCCATACATAGTCATGTGTGGATAATTCTCCATACATAATGATGTGTAGATAATTCTCCATACATAATGTGTAGATAATTCACCATACATAATGATGTAGATAATTCTCCATACATAGTGATGTTCTAGATAATTCTCCATACAGAGTGATGTGTAGATAATTCCTCATACATAGTGATGTGTAGATAATTCTCCATACATAATGTTGAGATAATTCTCCATACATAGTGATGTGTAGATAATTCTCCATACATAATGTTGAGATAATTCTCCACATAGTGATGTGTAGATAATTCTCCATACAGAGTGATGTGTGGATAATTCTCCATACATAGTGATGTGTGGATAATTCGCCATACATAGTGATGTGTAGATAATACTCCATACATAGTGATGTGTAGATAATTCTCCATACATAATGTGTAGATAATTCACCATACATAGTGATGTGTGGATAATTCTCCATACATAATGTGTAGATAATTCTCCATACATAGTGATGTGTAGATAATTCTCCATACATAGTGATGTGTAGATAATTCTCCATAAATAATGTGTAGATAATTCTCCATACATAGTGATGTGTAGATAATTCTCCATACATAGTGATGTGTAGATAATTCTCCATACATATGTGTAGATAATTCTCCATACATAGTGATGTGTAGATAATTCTCCATACATAATGTTGAGATAATTCTCCATACATAGTGATGTGTAGATAATTCTCCATACAGAGTGATGTGTGGATAATTCTCCATACATAGTGATGTGTAGATAATTCTCCATACATATGTGTAGATAATTCTCCATACATAGTGATGTGTGATAATTCTCCATACATAATGATGTAGATAATTCTCCATACATAGTGATGTGTGATAATTCTCCATAAATAGTGATGTGTAGATAATTCTCCATACATAGTGATGTGTAGATAATTCTCCATACATAATGTGTAGATAATTCTCCATACATAGTGATGTGTAGATAATTCACCATACATAGTGATGTGTAGATAATTCTCCATACATAGTGATGTGTAGATAATTCTCCATACATAATGTGTAGATAATTCTCCATACATAGTGATGTGTAGATAATTCTCCATACATAATGTTAGATAATTCTCCATACATAGTGATGTGTAGATAATTCTCCATACATAGTGATGTGAGATAATTCTCCATACATAGTGATGTGTAGATAATTCTCCATACATAATGTGTGATAATTCTCCATACATAGTGATGTGTAGATAATTCACCATACATAGTGATGTGTGGATAATTCTCCATACATAGTGATGTGTAGATAATTCTCCATACATAATGTGTAGATAATTCTCCATACATAGTGATGTGTAGATAATTCTCCATACATAATGTGTAGATAATTCTCCATATATAATGTGTAGATAATTCTCCATACATAGTGATGTGTAGATAATTCTCCATACATAATGTTGTAGATAATTCTCCATACATAGTGATGTGTAGATAATTCTCCATACATAGTGATTGAGATAATTCTCCATACATAGTGATGTGTAGATAATTCCTCATACATAGTGATGTGTAGATAATTCTCCATACATAATGTGTAGATAATTCTCCATACATAGTGATGTGTAGATAATTCTCCATACATAATGTTGAGATAATTCTCCATACATAGTGATGTGTAGATAATTCTCCATACAGAGTGATGTGTGGATACTTCTCCATACATAGTGATGTGTAGATAATTCTCCATACATAATGTGAGATAATTCTCCATACATAGTGATGTGTAGATAATTCTCCATACAGAGTGATGTGTGGATAATTCTCCATACATAGTGATGTGTAGATAATTCTCCATACATCATGTGTGGATAATTCTCCATAAATAGTGATGTGTAGATAATTCTCCATACATAATGTGTAGATAATTCACCATACATAGTGATGTGTGGATAATTCTCCATACATAGTGATGTGTAGATAATTCTCCATAAATAATGTGTAGATAATTATCCATACATAGTGATGTGTAGATAATTCTCCATACATAATGTGTAGATAATTCTCCATACATAATATGTAGATAATTCTCCATATATAATGTGTAGATAGTTCTACGTATATAATGTGTACATAGTTCTCCATATATGATGTGTGGATAATTCTCAATACATAATGATGTGTAGATAATTCTCCATAAATAATGTGTAGATAATTCTCCATACATAGTGATGTGTAGATAATTCTCCATACAGAGTGATGTGTAGATAATTCCTCATACATAGTGATGTGTAGATAATTCTCCATACATAATGTTGAGATAATTCTCCATACATAGTGATGTGTAGATAATTCTCCATACATAATGTTGAGATAATTCTCCATACATAGTGATGTGTAGATAATTCTCCATACAGAGTGATGTGTGGATAATTCTCCATACATAGTGATGTGTGGATAATTCGCCATACATAGTGATGTGTAGATAATTCTCCATACATAGTGATGTGTAGATAATTCTCCATACATAATGTGTAGATAATTCACCATACATAGTGATGTGTGGATAATTCTCCATACATAATGATGTGTAGATAATTCTCCATACATAATGTGAGACAATTCTCCATACATAGTGATGTGTAGATTATTCTCCATACAGAGTGATGTGTTGATAATTCTCCATACAGAGTGATGTGTAGATAATTCTCCATACATAATGTTGAGATAATTCTCCATACATAGTGATGTGTAGATAATTCTCCATACATAGTGATGTGTAGATAATTCTCCATACATAATGTGTAGATAATTCTCCATACATAGTGATGTGTAGATAATTCTCCATACATAGTGATGTGTAGATAATTCTCCATACATAATGTGTAGATAATTCACCATACATAGTGATGTGTGGATAATTCTCCATACATAGTGATGTGTAGATAATTCTCCATACATAGTGATGTGTAGATAATTCTCCATACATAATGTGTAGATACTTCTCCATACATAGTGATGTGTAGATAATTCTCCATACATAATGTTGAGATAATTCTCATACATAGTGATGTGTAGATAATTCTCCATACAGAGTGATGTGTGGATAATTCTCCATACATAGTGATGTGTAGATTATTCTCCATACATCATGTGTAGATAATTCTCCATACATAGTGATGTGTAGATAATTCTCCATACATAATGTGTAGATAATTCACCATACATAGTGATGTGTGATAATTCTCCATACATAGTGATGTGTAGATAATTCTCCAAACATAGTGATGTGTAGATAATTCTCCATAAATAATGTGTAGATAATTATCCATACATAGGGATGTGTAGATAATTCTCCATACATAGTGATGTGTAGATAATTCTCCATACATAATGTGTAGATAATTCACCATACATAATGTGTAGATAATTCTCCATACATAGTGATGTGTAGATAATTCTCCATACAGAGTGATGTGTAGATAATTCCTCATACATAGTGATGTGTAGATAATTCTCCATACATAATGTTGAATAATTCTCCATACATAGTGATGTGTAGATAATTCTCCATACATAATGTTGAGATAATTCTCCATACATAGTGATGTGTAGATAATTCTCCATACAGAGTGATGTGTGGAT